>NC_141534.1:9430000-9602500 GCF_021556685.1 Rattus norvegicus
ATTCATTCATTCATTCATCCATTATTTTACTAACTTGAATCCAATGTCATTGCTAATCTTGACAGCAAAGGCCCAGTTCATATTTTCCAGGAAGTTGATTCTGCCTCTACTGTTAGACATTTTACTATACATATCTAAATAATGTTTGGGTTTAAACACTTTTAAAGCGGCTTTGATGTTTTGGGAGGAGAGCGGACAAGAAAATAAAAAAAAAAAAAAGAAACACTCATCAACTACTTGCAAAGAGATTGTTTCCGCTAATTCAGACATTCACTAAGGACCTACTGCACTAAGAACTACAGTGCGGGTTTATACAACAGAATTTCCTTTGGTTTAATCTGACCTGCTTTTCCTCTTTGTTTTAATTATCTTTGGGGATAATCACCATGGAAGTTGAAGAAGCATCCTACAGCCAGTGAATACAGGAAATGAGTCCAGAACATCTGAAGAAAACCCATCTGTAATGAAGTTGACTGAGAAAATAACCCAACGGTTTGTTTAATTTCTTTTCCAGCCCATTGACACCTCAGAGTAGTCCTTCTGGCTTAGTGTGTCCTGTAGCAATAGTTTCTGAGATAGTTCAGAGCAAAGAAAAGGCTGTGTCTTCTCCGTGTGGTGTAGAATCTTCCACTGTCCAGTGTTACCCATGTGCACACTCCACAGGATGAAGCCGTTAGAATCCTGTTACCATACATGGAAATCCAACCAAAAGTGGGGCAGTTTTCTTAAATGTCTAACTGGCTAGCAGAATCAATGAACGCACCTGTGAGGATGTTTCCTCTAAGCTAGAGGCTTCTCAGCCAGCAATGTTCTTCTATTGCTACTACAAGTAATCAATGTTTTAGTGGCCTAAACTAGATATGCTTATTATTTTACAGCTCTGGAGGTCAGAAGTCCACAACAGGTTTCACTGAGGATGTAAAACTCATATGTCAGCAAATCTGTATATCCCCCTAAAGGATAGGGGGACATCCAATTCCTTGTCCCTTCCCCCATCCTCACAGTCGGCAAATTAAGAGCCATTCTGTCACTTAATCCCCTGGTCACATCCTCCTTATTTTGGGTCTGTTATTCTGCCTTTAAGAGGGCTCATGTGTACACAGAGCCATTACTCTACACATTCCTGAACAGTTAAACTCAGCGTTCAGCCTTCTTAATTCCCCTCTCGCTAACTTAACACAGTGAAGAGATTCTGAGCTTTAAGATGTGGAAATCTGTGGGTCCCAGGGTTCTCCCTAACACATCGAGGTGGTCTTTTTCTACTTAGTAACCTGAACTCTCCCGTTACACTAGTTCCCTTGCAGGCTCTCCACACTGAGGAAAGCAACACTCGGGCAGTAACAGTCTAAGATTACAGGCAGCAATGAGCCCCTTCAGCTTTTGACCACTGGCTCTGAGTCTGCTAGAATGACGCTCCTACTCACAGAAAGATTTGACCACCACATAACCACCTGTGCCTACATTCATGAGCCCAAATTTCCTGAGTCCTGTTCAAGTAAACAGATGCCCAGAACTAGATTCTAACCGTGGTGGTCATAATTAGTGGCCTCACTCACAATCCAAGTTGGCCAGAAATGGAGGCCTTCTTATTAAAACTGTGAAAAGCAAAGGCCCTCTTTGAAAACTGCCTAGAATCGTTAAAATGGTCCAGAATGAGTACATAAAGTTTACTCACTGGCATTTAAAAACACATAGGAATGTAAAATTAACCAGGTAGCTTAGATTGGGAGTCTCTTTGCAGGCCATCACAGAGGTCTGGCAGATTGGCTGTTTGAACAGCTGTTCAATGCTCCAAGGACTCTAAGCCTCTAACAGAAGAATATTCTGCATGCTTCTTGGAATGTACTTCAGAGGTAATTTCTCTCAGGAACTACTAGTTAAGTGTAATTATTCCATTTCAACCAGAAGCCACAGACCGTGACAAGTTTGAATGACTGGATTAAGACTCTAGATAAACAGAGGGCTAAAACGTAAGTGTGAAATGAAGTCTCGATCCTGAGTTTAATACTGGGCTACCAAAAGAAAATCTGTGTAGTTAAGTGCTATAAAAAAAATAAATAAAAGGGTCCAAAAACTGCACACCAAAATAGAAAACGCACGACAGCCCGTCAAACTGACTGCTACTGTCTCAAGTCACGTGAGGGTTCGTGGGAGGGAGATTGTTTCTCGTGAGCCTCGTTTTTTTCTAATCCATAATACGCAATGCCAGTTGCGTAAGGCAGCAACCCTGCCTTGAGCTGACAAACACTCCCAGTTCCTAATGACCTCTCACCCAATGACCTGTTCTCCGCTCTCCCACAAAAGCTGCGAAAGGCGAAGGCACAGAGGAATGGCGTTCATAAAAGCTATGGTTCCATCCTTGCTCTTACTCAGACGGGCCAGCTCAAGGGAAGAGCTGCCTGGGGAATGAGAAGAGAGGCCTTGATGCAAAGAGAGTTCCGCTCTCATTGCACCCTAAAGGACTCTGAAGACCTAGGCACATTTTTTTTAATGGCACGTGAACATCATTAACTTAAGTTCACTCTCTAGAAGACACATGATTGCCGGTGCCTCGTCCGTACCCTCCATGCTTTCTGTGCATAATTATCAGAGTTTTGGGGCTACTGAAGATTGGGTAGACTCTCAGTGTGCAAACATCTGCTTGCTCTACCACACGTCTAGCAAAGCCACTGACTAGCCAATTGGCCCACCCGGGAACGTAATCCTGGATGGTCATCTGCCTGAAGGCTACAAGGTGCTGAGAGCAAAGCCCTCATGCTCTCCTCAGGTGGACAAGCAGTAGGAAGAAGAAAAATACTGGTAGGGAATCCATATGTTCAGAGGGAAGTTAATGCCAATAAGAAGTTGAAAAGCCCAACTCAAGCAATACCTTTAGCCTTGTGCCGAGAGGCAGGTGGGGACAGGTATGTATATCTTGTATGTTCCAGATAGGTCTTTTGAAAGCATCTCTTTATACCTCTGGAAAGATCTTCGAATAGGTTTGAATTTGTTAGAATAGAGGGTCAAGAAAATTTGTGCCAACTTCGTGGCTGTGCCAATCTTACCCATAATCTCAGAGTCTTAGCCTTCTGGGAGTTGTTCGTATATTATTCTCTGTGATCTTATATTGCTCCTGTTTCCATACACGGCCCTGGTTTGATACCATTTGAGTGTATTTACGACTTGGTCTCAGTGGCTTTTCAAAGTTCTACGTCTACCTTGAGTCATTCCTAGGCATTGTGCCGACCCTCTGATTATCTGCAGGAGTACTTCCGGTACCCAAGGTCTAAGAACTTAAAAATAATAATTACAGTCGTCGGCTCCTATTTAAAATTATCATGTGCCAACAGAACGGATGATTATGCAAACTACAAACTTTCACTGTGGAAGGCTAGGAGTTCAGTTCAGTGCTTGCCAAGTGGAGCCACACGGTGAACTGCACTCTCAAGTGTTTCTAGAGAAAAAAAGAGTTATAAGCACGCTGTTGACAGTGGGCAGCAAAGCATGTGCGAGAGTTTGATTGGGTGATTTCTCTCCTTCAGAAGGAGGTGTGTTTGGGTGTTTCTAAGCCTTGCTCCATGGAACCAGACAATACTCAGGTCTCCTTTGGATACTGCAAGTTTACCTTCGCAGGTGGCTCTGGAAAACACTTCAGTGGAGAATGAGCCTGAGGGCACTCATGATGAAGGCCAACAGAGGCTTCTGGTGAGGCACTCCTCTTGCCGGGTTACCTCTTAGAGGTAAAGGTGAGAAGAGCATTTAGGCCTTCACAGGAGCCCAGCACGGCTGTTGGAGCACGCGTTGGTGCTCCCATGGTCACTCACACACACACACACACACACACACACACACACACACACACACGCACGCACACACACGCGCGCGCACACACACACACACACACACACACACACACACGCGCACACGGTGCAGCCCACGGCCTTACCAGATCAATGAAGGTCAGGAATTTCCAGCTCCCCCCGTAGGTCTGATGCGAGGGCATTTCGATGGCCTTGTAGTTACACAGGATGGAGCAATAGGACAGCAGGATGGCTACCCTCAGCACCTGGCAGGGGACAAGCGCCATGTTCGCGCGGCCTGCCGGGCTGCTCGTGGGGAGGGCAGAAAAGCTGCTTCGCTGTGCCCGGCGCCGTGGGAACCGGGGCGCGGCGCGGGGAAGGGCGGAACGCAGGAGGCGGGGCGCGTCCCCGGGGACAGCAGCGGTGCCGAGCGCACCGGCGACCTGCGCGGGCGGGGCGGGAGTGCGGCCGACGCGGGCTGGCGGCCTGGTGTCATCTCTGGCGTCATCTGCGTCATTCTACCGCCGCGCTCGCAGTCCCGGCCGGGCGCCCCCTAGGCGGTCCGCGAGGTCTACCCCCGGGTCTCCACCGTGGGATCGCCTCCGGAGCAACTGAGGTGCCAGACGGGAAGGACTGGACCGAACCGGTCCTGATCCGGCATCCCGCTGGGCAGCAGGGAGATGCTCGCTACCGTGTTACCAGATGGGATCTGAGCGGGTAATGCCGCACACAGTCCCCCTCCAGGGACACCCATTACTTGGGTGTCAGTAAAGGCTGTAACGTTAATGAGCATTTATGACAGTGAAACCCCTTATAAATTCCACACGGCTTTATTACTTTATCAGTATGTACCAGTAGATGCAACACAAGCATTGAACAAATTCTTTTTAAACTTTTTTTGTTACGTTTTGGGGTTGGAGGGGTGGGGGTTACACACGCATGTAACCACAGGAGAAGTGTGGAGGCCGGAAGACAGCTGGTGTGAGTCCCCTCCATCGAACTTGGGTCATGAGGCTTGACAGCAAGCTCCTTGACCAGCTACTGACCAGGGCAGGTTTTATAAATAGAAATCTGTGCTGATTTCCATGACTGCTACAGAGACAGCATTCCTTTTGAAAGCCAAACCACCCGGAGGATGTAAATCTCACCCACGCATGTGTGATTTAACACAAATCTTTCGGAGTTAAAATTCCTTTTGCACTTCGACATTTCCCCCCTTCTACTACAGCACCAGAGCTGAATGGGAGGAAAGTAAATATAAACTGGATTCCCTCAGCCTTCCAGTAAGTGTTGTCACAGGGAAGTTGCAACAGTCTGTGGGTTTTTTTGTTTTGCTTTATATCATGATCATGTTTCAACCAACCAGATAGGGTCCGGTTATGAGGAGACCACATGGGCGTTTCCTGTGGATCCATTCGAAACAGGTGTCCCCCTCAAATAGTGTCTGAGTCAGAGGGTGTGGTGGGAAGGTCTAGGGAAAAGCATAGTCTCAGAAGTGTAGAGAAGCAAGCAAGGACTGTAGTCCGGCTTGTAGGTTTTTCCACTCCACTAGGGAAGAGAGCCGCTAGATCCTTTTAACTGACATAATTATGCTGAAAGAAACCGAAATCACAGGATGATGATGTTACTAGCATAAAAGCAATTCTTCCTTCAGAATTTAGACACTCTTCATGTTTGAACTGGCTCTATTTGCCTGTGTGTGTGTGTGTGTGTGTGTGTGTGTGTGTGTGTGTGTCCTTAATGAATGTTCAGATGATTGCAAGAAAAATTGAATTTACTGAAGTCCTTCCACACTCACTAGGGTCTAATGATGTTTTATGAAGTGGTATGATAGTTCAAAGTTGGATACAACCCTCCTACTTCAGATTTTAGGAAGTAGTTAACAAGATCTTTCTCCCCCCACATAATTACAGAATGAAGTGTTATTTTTTTTAAAGCTATTTAAACATTTACTATGGGCAATTTTTAGATAAATAATATGACGTCAAGTGTTCTGCTGCTCTCTCTCCCAATCCCCAGAGGGATGGTTTGAGCTTATTTTAACAGGTTTACTTTCACAAACTTTACTTGATTGCTAACATTGTGAGATGATTTTATGTTTTTAATAATGGAACATTTTACATAGACCTGGGCTGAAATTATGCTTCATTAAGAATGTCAATCCCGGGCTGGAGAGATGGTTCAGTGGTTAAGGGCACTGACTGCTCTTCCAGAGGTTCTGAGTTCAATTCCCAGCAACCACATGGTGGCTCACAACCATCTGTAATGGGATCCAATGCCCTATTCTGGTGTGTCTGAAGACAACCACAGTGTATTCATATACATAAAATACATAAACCTTAAAAAAAAAAGAGAGAGAGAGAGAGAGAATGTTAATCCCAGATTCTTAAGATTTCTTGATCTTACTTTCTTAACATGTTCAACGGGTTTCATTTTGCTTTTTTAAAAATATTTTAAAAATTCTTATTTCATGTTTTGCCTGCATTAATGTCTGTGAAGGTATTGGGTCCCCCGGAACTGGACTTACAGGCAGTTGCAAGCTGCTGTGTGGGTTCTGGGAACTGAACTTGGGTCCTCTGGAAGAGCAGTCAGTGCTCCTCAGCCAGCCATTTGCTTTGTAGCCCATGTCTTAGCATCTCAGTCATGACTCACAGGTGTTCTCTGTGGGATGATAGTGATCTGAATATTAACTGTATTTTCAATGTATCAAGGACAGTGTGACAGGGACTTAAACTTCATCCAAAATGCTATTCCTCCTGTGCCCTGGAGGTATGGGCCTCCAGGAGTATTGATGGTTGCTGTCTGTGTAAGGCTTGTTTGTACAATAATGTACATATTTTCATATTCCTCCTTTTAGGAATGTTCTCTCTGCCGAGGACTGCATGATAATCAGAGACAGCATGAGTCCAGGCTAATTTCTCAGCAAAATAGTAAAATGCTGAAATCTTCAGGAAAGCCCTCTCAAGGCTGTGGGAAAGAACTCTAAAAACATGAGTTCACAAATATATAATTTCTCAACTGTGCACAATATAAGGATTTAATATGAATTGTATGAGACACTTCACAGATCCAAAGGAACAGAGACAGCTGTATTGTGAGCCAGCTTGTCAGAAAGATACAAAGACTGGCAGACACAAAGGCAGGCTGATTCCTGAAAATTCAAGAACAGCCTGGGGCAGAGCATTTTAGGTCTAGGCGTGGTAAGAATGGACATTTCAGGGCAGGTCCCACCCAGCTAACTTATCATCTGTGCTTTTGCAATGTTAAAAAAAAATGTGTGCTTGCTCTCTCTTTCTAAGAATCAAGGGAATAGGGTCTTGGGATGCTTATTCATGGGATAATCAAATGGGATAATGACTAAATTGATATGTAAATAAAAGGCTGGGCTTTTGATCTGCAAGAGAGCTATCTAGAGAGTGTTTTAGAATATCAAGAGAACGCTGTCCTGAACAGAACCTCGATCAATCTAGAAAGCTCTCTTGCGCAGAACAGAGGCCATTAGCTTGTAACCCATGATTTGACTTTGAGTTTTACTTTTCACCACTCCCAGACACCCCTTCTCTGAGAACTCCTCTCAAAGCCAAGATGGGTCCTGGGCAATTTATTTGTTTATTTTATTATTATTATTTTTAGGTTTTCAAGTCACTGTTTCCCCAGTTGTTCTACACCTTGCTCTGTAGTCCAGGCTGGCCTCAGCCTCACAAAGATCCACTTGCATCTGCTACCCAAGAGCTGGGAGTTAATGGCATGAGCCACCACCTTCCTATTAACTTTAATTAAAATTTTGTCTAATTTAAAATATCTAAGAGCTCATAAGAACAAAATAAAAATAAATCACATATAGTGGTTACCCAACACCGTATCATATATGCGTATTTCATGTCTAGATCAGATTTTCTGCCAGTTTGAGATGTATAATAGCTCCAAATTCTGACTACTATGAACTCATTCTGTACAAGGTCTGCACTTTTAACTGGGAAAGCCACTCTTTAAGATTATTTGGGGGGCTGGAGAGATGGCTCAGTGGTTAAGAGCACTGACTGCTCTTCCAGAGGTCCTGAGTTCAATTCCCAGCAACCACATGGTGGCTCACAACCATCTGTAAAGAGATCTGATGCCCTCTTCTGGTGTGTCTGAAGACAGCTACAGTGTACTTATATATAATAAATGAATAAATCTTTTAAAAAAAGATTATTTGGGGGGCTGGAGAGATGGCTCAGCGGTTAAGAGCACTGACTGTTCTTCCGGAGGTCCTGAGTTCAAATCCCAGCAACCACATGGTAGCTCACAACCATCTGTAATGAGATCTGATGCCCTCTTCTGGTGTCTCTGACGACAGCTACAGTGTACTTATATATAATAAATAAATTAAATCTTAACAAAAAAAAAAAGATTATTTGGAGCTTAACACCAACCAAGAGGCCGTGTGTTTTTGAATATTTGTTTTCTTTAATTTCATTTTGTGAGCCTGTGTATATGTATATGTGTATATGTACCTCGGTACCCATGGAGGTCAGAGAGGGCAAGAGATCCCCTGGAGCCAGAGATACAAGAACTTGTAAGCTGCCCAACGTGGATAATGGGGACTGAACTCAAGTCCTCTGTAAGAGCAGAGTGAGCCCGTAAGGGCCAGGCCCTCTCTTCAGGCCCCATGTGGACTTGCTCACATGTTCATATGAATTGAGATGCCAAAAAGACTACGTGTGCCCTGGTGGTCAACTGGAAAAGATGAAGAAAAAGAAGTAGGCCAAAATAAAAATGAACTCTTTCCCTATAGTTGAAGCTAAATATAGTGTTTATAAAAGACAGTAATACGGGGGCTGGGGATTTAGCTCAGTGGTAGAGCGCTTACCTAGGAAGCGCAAGGCCCTGGGTTCGGTCCCCAGCTCCGAAAAAAAGAACCAAAAAAAAAAAAAAAAAAAAAAGACAGTAATACGCAGTTGGGGATTTAGCTCAGTGGTAGGGCGCTTGCCTAGCAAGCGCAAGGCCAAGTTCGGTCCCCAGCTCCGAAAAAAAGGAATGAAAAGAAAAAAAAACACTAATACAAGGCCAGTGTACTTAATTAATCTGATTTTTTTCTACTAAGCTGTAAGAGTTTTTCCCCCCAGCTATGGACCAAATGGTTTTATGTACCATGAGGAGCATGCCACTGGGCTGCGAGGTACTCAACTGTTAGGAACGCCACACAAGATCCGCCTTTCAAATAGGCTCAGTTTATTCGCACAAACATGCTGTGCTAGCATAAAGATTGTGGTCCTCTCATTTGTAAACAGACATCTCGTCGAGCAGCAACCACAGGCAGGAAACGCTGCAGGCGTCGCTGGGGAATCCTCTCTCGTGAGAGCACTTAGGGAGCAAGCTCAGTTCTTCAGCTACGGCAAGCAGAGAGGAGGACACTTTTGGGAGTTCCGGAAGGTCCTTGAGAGCATCGGCCAACAGCATGCGTGAGCTTAGGAACAGTGCCAGAAACTCAATAATTGCTGGAGCCAAAGTTATCTGCTGGAGCCAGTCGGATGCCCCTTTGCTGATGGGGATCAATGCCGAGGTTTGAGGTACACTGGATCCGGAGCATCAAACCTGCGACAGCCTCCAAAATTCCAGTTTTCTTGTTTGTTTACTTGTTTCTCTCTCTCTCTCTCTCTCTCTCTCTCTCTCTCTCTCTCTCTCTCTCTCTCTCTCTCTCTCTCTCTTTAATGTTGTTCCAGTAGGCATTAGCTTCGCACTATCAGGGCCCACAGTTTAGGGTTGATTTGTGAACACATCAGGGCCACTTTGGGGTTGGTTCTTTATCACATCAGAGCCTGCCTTGAGTTTGGCTCATATCAGCGCTGGCTTTGGGCTGGCTCCTTGACACACCATATGAGCCTTCCATTAATTACTCCCAGCCACGCCAACCCATTTTCAAGTTCCACAGAATGGTTTTTCGCTTAGGTTCCTAACAAGTACCAGTGCTTGCGCTGGCTAGAACAGACTCGCTGACCTATACATGGGCTGTTTTCTATAGAGAACTCTATGAAGGCATGAGATTTCTAAAGGCCAACAACTCCTTGGAGGACTGCCTCGGAGCTTCAGAAAGAGCAGTGTGTGGGTTAGTTCTGAGTCACCGGATGCTTTCCTGGGGATTGGTAACATCCCCCTCTCTTCTGGTGCTGACCCTGAGTCAGCCGATGCTTCCCGATCTGCTGGAAGTGCTACACACATACGCATCCAAACCTGGGTCTCTTAGACACTTGGAGCTGAAGTCCATGCCACCTCACAGTCCCTCCTTGAGACTTAGAAGGTGGACTTCCTGCCCTCAGCAGTCCATCTGGATGACCTGCTGGATGACACACACTGGCTGCAATGCTTCCTCCCCACCCAGAGCTGTCCGCTCTGTATTATTCCTAAATCCTGCCTGCCATGTTAGAAGCAGCCGGACAGATCCAGGGGACGGCAGAGTGCATGTCTCTTATGATACAGCGAACCTAGAGACAGGGTAAGGTGAAGGTTGTATACAGAGATATGTGCTCAGGGGAGGGTCTGCTGCTAGAATACACATCTTTATAAGCTCACTGTGGAAATGGGGATGGCATTACCGGAGAGGCCTCCCGGTGTGTTCTAAGAGTGAGACACTCTGCCCAGGGCTGCCACAGAAATAGTAGTTTTATTTCAAGAACTGGAATATGTAGACCTTGGGACCAGAACCGTTGCTCTAAGTCGTATGAAAGAGTAGAACATCCCTGCCAGAGAACCCTTTCAGCTTCCTAAGTGTTGAGCAAGCACGTGAAAGATTGTGCATGTTTGTGTCCTAAGGGAGTGATGGGTATTTGAGGAGATAGCTTTGTTTAACCTGATTGCGAACTGTACCTGTCCACGAAGATACCACACAATACACCGTTGGTTTTGGCCCTTTTCTGGGTCACTTAGGAACAAATTTAAGCAAAACATAAAAATAAAAAAATCCAATGCCTTAAATGCCAATTCTTCAGAGACCCAGTATGTATCATAACTAGGACAAGCTGAGGGTGAAGGATTAAAAATTAATAATAAGCCGCCTAGCTACCCAAAAAGAAGAGGTAGGGTCTGTGAGAACATGAACTTTTCGCCCCTCCCTTGCTGTACAATGGTTCCCGGAACATTCTTGCATGAAAGGTTTCCTGGAACAGCCACAATGACCCATAGCCTCCGGCCACAATGGTCCAATGGCCCTGTAAAATGTCACTACCCCTAATCACAATGTCACAAAGTCCTAAATTGTATGGGCAGTTTATGGTTTTGGAATTCCCCTCCTCCCTCCCTCTTGATCCCCCTGGTTTGTGGTTTTTTCCTTTATAAGCTCTGTGAAAATTCAGGTCGGGGTCGAACTCCTCTACTCCCTGTGTGGTGTATGAGTCTCGACCCCAGCATGCTGGCCTGAGCTCTCGTTTCATCTCGCTCACAATAAATCTTCCTCGTGTGATTACAGCAGGTCGGTGTCTGTGTCCTACTGGGTGCGCGTCTTTCCCGAGACTTGAGTTGGGGGCTCCCTTCGGGGGTCTTTCATTTGGGGGCTCGTCCGGGATATGCGCGACCACCCAGGGGTCCTAGACCCACTTGGAGGTAAGATTCTCTGTTTTATATCAGCGCTGTGTCTGGGTCTGTGTCTATGTTCTGTCTGGGAATCTGGTGCGATCGCTGTTTCGGTTTTGCGGACGCTCAGTGAGACCGCGCTCCAGGAAGGAGAGCGGGGTGGATAGGGATAGACGTGTCCAGGTACCCACCGTCCGT
Source organism: Rattus norvegicus (assembly GCF_021556685.1). Taxonomy (NCBI): domain Eukaryota; kingdom Metazoa; phylum Chordata; class Mammalia; order Rodentia; family Muridae; genus Rattus; species Rattus norvegicus. The sequence continues at coordinate 9,441,526 of NC_141534.1, forward strand.
TCGCCCTGGGAGACGTCCCAGGAGGACAAGGGGGGACCAGGGACGCCTGGTGAACCCCATCTGATAGGTCCAGAGGAGACTTTACTCCTTGACGACCGGTTTGTTAGGCAAGGTCTGCGACCTGCCGATCAGTTTCAGTGCCTCTGGTCGACACGAAGTCGACGTCGGTTTTGTTTTCTTTTTTCTCTTTTGTTTGTGCTCGTGTGTGTGAGTGTGTGTGAATTAAGTCCTGTAGTCTGTGTTTTTCGGTACCGGTTTAAGGTCTTAGTGCACTGTCTGGGCAGATGAAGGATTCCTGCCCTGTGCACGAGAGTCTTAGTGCACTGTCTGGGCAGAAGAAGGTTTCCTGCCCTGTGCACGGGTGGAAGAAGGTTCCCCACCCCGAAATGGCGCCTGTGAGTAGATGAAGGATTCCTACTCCGAATAGTCTTTTTCTTTCTTTTTTTTCCTTTTTAGAAAGCGCACCGGGGGACGCCCCAATCGCGCAGGCTCTGGGACTCGTGAGAGACGTTCCACGAGTCAGCCTTTGTTGGGTCCTGGCTCTGGGACGCGTGAGAAACGTTCCTCGAGCCGAATTTTGTCGGGAGGACCCGGCAACGGACAGTCAAAAAGATCTGACTGTGACTTTGGAGGTCGAGTTCGGCTGCCTATTTAAGTATAGGCACGGACAAGTGTGCTTAGATGTGTTAGTGTCTGTTGTCTGTATTCTGTTTCTGTGTTTGGTATCCCGGAAGCAGCTAAGGTTAAGCTGCAGTTTGGGCCAGGTACTGAAGGTACCAGGCATCTGTGGAAAGGGTAACTAACAGGACACCAACCAACTGACCAATCTGCAAAGGCGAGAGGATATACTATTTATTCTTTGGTAAGACTATTATAATTTAGATTTTTAAAATACTGTAGGTTTTGGTTCAATTTCCACTGCTACGCTAAAGCGTCTGACAGTGATGATTAGTAAAGAAGGATAGTGCGTGTTCTGGAGGCGGGAAGACAGAGATGAGGCTGGTGAGAGTCTCAGGCTGTTTCACAATATGGTAGAAAACTGGGGCAGGCAGACATGTGGAAGAAACGTGGCACTTACTCCTGTGGTGACCAGCACTCACTTGCTCATGTGAAAGCCGTTAAACGGTGTGGTACTACCTGACTATCTGTATTACTCATGTTTCATTTGCTGGGATGAAACACCATGGCCAAAGCAAATTATAAAAGGAAAAGTGTATTTGGCCTGTGTTTCCAGAGGGTTTCAGAATCCATGGTGGCCCAGCAGAAACAGCAGGCGGGCAGGCTTGGTGGCTGGAGCAGAAGCTGAGGGCTCACATCCTGAACCACAAACCTGAAGTAAAGGGGATAAATGGGAGAAAGTGAGAGTCTTTAAACTCCCAAAGCCTACCTAAGGCTTACTTCCTCCAGCAAGGCCACATCTCCCAAACCTGTCCAAACAAGACCAAGTGTCTGACCCCATGGGAAGCATTGTTATTCAAGGTACTACAGTACCTCTTAAGGGCCCCACTCCTTGAAACACCACAAGGACGACCAGATTTCAACCTAAGGTTCAGAAGGGTCAAAACATTTCCCAAACCAAAGTGTTGACCCTGACAAAATAAAAGCATCCCCATATGCTAGAGTCAACCAGTGAGGTACACTTCAGAATGTCTGGGACAGCCTTTGACCTCTTACCCAGTGTGTAAATAGACCCCCTGCCATCTTCAAAAGGTTCCCCTTCTTTGTAAGAGTTAAGGGTAACATCAGCCCAATAGACAACCCAATTTCCTTGATACTAGAAGAAAGGAGACATCAAAGTGGAATGCCTGAGGCAGAAGCTCGAGTTCTTATCTGTGACCACGTGAGTTCTTATCTGTGACCACGTGACCCATGAGTACAGCCAGAGATGAAAATTTGGGGCAATGCTTTGTTCCTTAAGGAAGGTTTGTCTGAAAAGGGTACCATATGCAACTTCTACCTTGGCCTCACTAACCTTCATTCATCCCTGTGACCCTGAGAAACAAGCCTCTATTCTGGGTGGACACAGGCTGAGCTCAAACCAAGGAATCCATCGCATAGGTCAGGCACTGTGAATTGAATGGTGTCCCTCGAAGAGCTATTTTGAAACTCCAATTGCTAGTGCTCCTCAAAGTGACCTTATTTGATAATTTGTCACAGTGATAATTATTTAAGATGATGCTATATTGGAGTAGGGCGGACTCATAATCCAGCACGACTGGCATCCTTACGGAAAGAAAACACATGGAGTGAGAATCACATGAATACAGGAGCAGGGGCTAAACTGATGACAAACCAAGGCCCTTAAAGGTTTATTTCCAAAGCTAGAAGAAAGGTCCTGTCTTAGTTAGGGCTTCCATTGCTGTGAACAGACACCACGACCAAGGCAACTCTCATTAAAGACAACATTTAATTAGGTCTGGCTTGCAGGTTCACAGGTATAGTCTATTATCATCGAGGAAGGAGCATGGCGGCTTCCAGGCAGACATGGTGCAGTAGGAGTTGAGAGTTCTGCATCTTGTTTCAAAGGAAAACAGAAGACTGGCTCCCACGTGGCTAGGAGGAAAGTCTCAAAGCCCACTGCTGTAGTCACACACTTCTTCCAACAAGGCCACGCCTACTCCAGCAAGGCCACGCCTACTCCAGCAAGGCCACGCCTACTCCAGCAAGGCCACACCTCCTAACAGTGCAACTCCCTGGCCAAGCATATTCAAACCATCACAGCTAAGGAATAGGTTCTTCCTCCCAGCCTTTGGAAGGAACCAACCCTGCTGGCACCTTAGGCTTGTATTTATAGATTCTATGACAGAGGGAAAGCCCTGTTGCTTCAGTTACCTAGACACGTTGATGGGACAGCTCTAGCCAACAAAGGAGAGGAGTAAAGATATTGGGAGACCAGGGGCTGGGGATTTAGCTCAGTGGTAGAGCGCTTACCTAGGAAGCGCAAGGTCCTGGGTTCGGTCCCCAGCTCCGAAAAAAAAAGAACAAAAAAAAAAAGATATTGGGAGACCACTGTGTGTTTCTACCACACATTCAGTCAAGAGTCAGTGTTAGCAATCTGTTCTCTGTGGTGGTTTTCAAAGTCGAACTTTTATCCCCATTTCAACCACTGCTGTCTTACAGAACAGTCTGCAGCTTGCTTTTCCTACCTGCATTTTAGCACCTCCCTGCTACCCTTATCCATACCTAAAAGCACAGCCTTTGGGAAATCTCACTCCCTTAGAATGTCAGCTAGCACCTTCCACAGGTTAGCTGTCCGTAACCCAATTTTCAACTTCACGTCCTGCACCACTTTAAATAACCGCGCATTCCAACATCACAATACTCGCTTTTCCATCCAAACTCCGTGACTTGCTTTTCCGTGGCCCTGAGGCGCCAATGACTCATGCACAGCACCTTCCCCATCTGGTGAAATTCTACCCATCTCCCGAGGGCCAGCTCTGCCCGGAACTCTACAAAAGTGCCTACTTCGCATGGCCCTGTTCCAGCTAGAAAACACTTTCACCTTGCAATAAACAAAACCGTGGCATCTTCTCTTAATGTGCGGGGAATCTCTTCCCTTGGTCCTCTCTGAATATGCGGCATCATCTACATGGAAGGGACTACACCCTTCACTTACATATCTAATCCTCCAGTGAGGTGGCTGTCTGTGAGCATTACCTGTCTGAGGACGTACCGTTGATCAATTCTAAGCGGTATTTTTTTTTCTATGTAAAGCATCATAGCTTGATGAGTATTTTTGTCCACGCCTGAAACAATTCACTTTGTATTTTCTTGTTTTTATGGTTTGTGAATTTAGAATAATTTGGATTCAGCTTAGCCTCAGTTTTCATGGATAACTTTTAGAGTAATGATTTTCAGAGGGGTATTATAATAGTTATTTATAACCTCTTGGTGCAAATAAAACTATTTTTTCCGAGTCATTTGTCCCCTCTTTCCATCATTAGAAAGGAAAGAACAGGTATTTAAGATCATGTCAAGTGTCTTTACATGAAACGGGCAGACATTGTCAACCATACAGCATCATTTTCATGATGTCATCACTGCTATCATGCTCTTCCTACCTGGTCACCCTCAACAATATTACCTTCTTGCATTATATATAAAACCATGCTTTTCCTGTGGTTTTTAGTGTTTCCGCTACTATTAAATACATTATACATTCTTCAAAAGAGAAGTCAATTACACACACACACACATGTGTGTGTGTATATATATATATATATATATATATTCACTACTTGTAATCTGTGAACAATACTCAATACTTTTGGTGCATTAAGACAAAATATAAATGATTATTCTGGCAATTATAGCAAACAAAACAATTGAACAAATAAAGCGTGATACCCATGGCAGATAAATTAAGTTGTGATGCTGGGAGATCTGTTTAGACAACAGAAGAGAAAAGATTCTGAAGCGTATACAGTCTTACTTGACTAAATGGAAATTCTGCTGTGTCCAGGAGCTGGGTCCACTGTAATGATTGACTTATGTGATCAAATTGGCTTGCTGCACATGTGTCCTGGATGACTGGTGGGAAAGGCACAAGTCATATAATTGCCCAAGGATGAGGCTAGACCTAACAAGTGATGAGTCAGTGATGTCATGGTGAGTACTAGCCAACCCAGGAACGAGGGATGGTGACTTGCTGCCCTTTTAATATTTACCACTCTTCTTCCTCCCTTCTTTTCTACCTTTCTTTCTTTCCTTCCTTCCTTCCTCCCTCCCTCCCTCCCTCCTTTCTTTCTTTCTTTCCTTCTCTCTTTCTTTCTTTCTTATTGTATTTATTGTATGTGCTTGAGTATTTTGCCAGCATATATAGATACATTGCTGGAGCTCACAAATATCGGAAAAGGACACTGGGTACCTAGAACTGTAGCTGCAATCAGCTGTGGGCCACCATGCAGTGCTGGGAGCTAAACACAGATCCTTTCCAGGAGCGATAAGCTTTCTTAACCACTGGGCCATCTCTCTAGTCCACAACTTTAAAAAGATCTCATTGCTTAAACTTACTTTATCTGACGGATAGTGGCTGTATATATTCATCGAATACCAATGATGATAAAATCTACACTATGCACTAGTAATGTATTAGTTACTCCTCTACCACTATAATAACACATGATGACCCAGGCAACTTACAAAAGGAAGGGTCCATTTGGGCTGACGGTTCCAGAAGGGTAAGGGCCCATCGCCATCAATAATGAGGCAAGAGGGCAGCAGCAAAGTGAAAGCATGAGGCGGAGAGAGCAGAGTAGGAATGGAACGTGGCTTTGAAACTTCAAAGGCCCGCCCCCGGTAACGTACTTCCTCTAGGATGCCACACCTTCTTAGACTGCCCAACCTGCCCACCAGCTGTGAACCAAGTACTGAGACAGAGTCTAAGGTGAGCCTTCCCGTTCAAGCTAGAGCAAGCATCTGGGTCTTTGTTGTGTTTCTCATTTCATTGTGTTTGGAACCTTTCAGCTCCTCTCTTCGAGGTCTTCATAAAACACATATAGCTTGTTGTGGACTAACCTTGCTGTGCTAAGCAATGTTAAAAACGTATTTCTTCTTCCTACGAGTCTCTTCTAGACTCTGAAGCTCCCTCTCTTTCTCATCTGTGCCTCTACCTTCAAATAATCACTATGGTACTGTCTTTGTCTTACAAGGTCATCTTTTGCGGTACCTACACACTGATGTGTACATCCTGTCTCCCTCTTCCCAAATCCATTTTTGTTGCGACTGACAGAATTTCATTCTTTTGGGGTCAAATAATAATCCATTGTGCATTTATTCACTCACAGGGCAGGGCATTAGTTAAATTATATAAATGTCAAGAACACTTCGAAAGAGTTATAGAGTTTCAGAGTGACTTAGCAGAAAAGCTGTTGAGTGTCTTGATAAGACTCATTATCTTCCCTTTGTCTCCCGGTTTGAAAAAATGAAACAAAACAAAACGAAAACCTGAGAAGAAGACAGCTAGGAATCATTACCAATTCTGTAGAGATGCAGGTGGTTGAGAAAGTGCCTTTGGACCTGAGGTAAAAATGAACATAGCTGGGTGAAACTGTTGAGCCCTCAGAAGCGAAGGCTGTTGAGTATTCTGGGAGAGCATTTATCTGACAGAAATTTCAAACGGGTTTCTTCCATTTCCACCATTTACAGAGTTACTTGTGGCCAGAAGTAATGGACATGGGAAGAAAATGGTAAGTTATCATATTCTGAGGAGGAGAGAAGACATTTCCATGACACAGGTCAGCGAGAAGCTGAAAACACTAGAAGCAAAGGATACCATAAGCATCGGAAAATATTGTATCCCTATTCAGCGTAGACTTACGGGGCCGAGAAAAACTGACACCTGGAGAAAGGAAAAGGATAAAGGGAGCTATAGTCTAAAAGCACCCGGGAAGGAGCAGAAACAGAAGTTGACACGCAAGCTGAATGTGGCAACACACACACACACACACACACACACACTGTCTCAGCACTTGGGGCATGGTCTGAAGGAGAAAGAAGAGCCTGGAGTGCACATACACCATGAAAGATGCAAAGAGGGAGAAGAGGAGAGAGAGGGAAAGGCAGTGGGATATTGTTCATCAAGAGCTTGAGACACCATTTGTACATGGCGGTCACGGGCAGGATTGTAAAAAGCAGTAACGTTACCATCCATGAGTTAGTTCTGAGGACAAGAACACATCCTTACCTTTGAGACAGTGAGAGTGGAGATATTAGGCCCTTGTGGATACTCTCAGGTCAGGTCCCTATTTTATGAAACCAGCTGATGACTATTTTTAATTCTCTTTTGTTGTATAATTTACCACAAGCTCAGGTTCCAAGTATCAGGAGATGGACCTCTAAGTGGTTATCTTTTGGCCCACCTAAGCATCTCTCTGAAATCTGTCAGATAAGCAAAGTAAAGCTACAAAAGACTTTAATAACTCAATCAACAGATCGTTTGAGAATCTATAAAGAGCTCTGCAGTCAATGCGCAAGATATTTATAACTAATCACCAGATCATAAGTAAAATCTCATCTAAGAGAAGGGGGAAAAAATGGCCTGGATTAGTTCTATCTTTCAGAATAGGATCGCTTCATAGAGGCTCATAACCTTGAATCTCCTCTGATGTTTGTATAACTGCAGCAAAGACTCATGGGAAGTAGAGAGGATTCTGTCAGCGACTGAAATACCAGCGTGTGGCGCCAAAGAGTCGCCAAGCCCCCAAACGCAAGAGCCATAGCAAAGTGGGGACCCCCAACCAACGAATCCAGAAACCCAGGCTTGGAGATCCTCTTCCTTATCAAGATATTTTCAGTCTCGTGTAAACTTTCATCGTTCCATGAACTATCATGGTTCCAGAAGCCAATGCAAAAGGAATGGGGTGATGACACCAGAGGCTGATGGGTAAAACCAGCCGTAGACTGGGGCTGATGATGTAAGCAGAGGGAAACGATGAGGGAAGCTTCTAAAAACACTGGAACACATCTTCAGTGTGGCAGAACATCAACTTGGACAGAAAGGAAAGGGTCTTAGAACAAACTTGGGCGGTTCCCGAGGAACACCGAGCACTCACGAGAGAAGCAGAAATGTCCTCATTAGAAGGTTGCTGGAAAACCAGAGCTTCCAGGGACTAAGCCACTGCCCAAAGACTATACATGGACTGACCCTGGGCTCTGACCTCATAGGTAGCAATGAATAGCCTAGTAAGAGCACCAGTGGAAGGGGAAGCCCTGGGTCCTGCCAAGACTGAACCCCCAGTGAACGTGATTGTTGCGGGGAGGGCAGTAATGGGGGGAGGGTGGGGAGGGGAACACCCATAAAGAAGGGGAGGGGGAGGGGTTAGGGGGATGTTGGCCCGGAAACCAACCGGGACAGGGAATAACAGTTGAAATGTAAATAAGAAATACTCAAGTTAATAAAGATGGAGGGGAAAAAAAAAGAAGGTGGCTGGAAGAGACCAGCCACAAGAGCTAAGTAAGAAAGTATGTCTGTCTACACACATAACCGTAGATCTTCACCGCACCACCTTCCAGGCTAACAGATTTCATTTCCTCTACTGTTTTATACTCTATGGAGAGCTGATTTTAAAAACACCGCTGTTTACATTCTTACATTTTTAGAGCGTGTGTGTGTGTGTGTGTATGTGTGTGTATATATATATATATATATATATATATATATATATATATATGTGTGTGTGTGTGTGTGTGTGTGTGTGTGTGTGTGTGTGTTATATATATATATGGTTGGAAAATGGAATTTGATAGGGCAAAATCCATATGGTTTTTTAATAAATTATTAACTAGCTGTTCTTTTATCTAAGTAGCATTTCCTTTTAAAGAAGTTATAAAGTGAAGTTATAAAAGGAGTCACAACATCCTACTGGGACAATGGGTGATAAAGTCCAGGCATACAGCTATTGGCACAAACTAGTCTTCCTCCTTATAGGAAGGGGGATTTCAGAAGAAACCCTGCAAACACAGTACTTTTTTTATAGAGTGAGGGCAAAACTGTGCAGTAAAATGTGCATTTGGCTGGGAACAGGCCGCTGGATCTAGGCCCAGTTTGCTATTTATTAAGCATGCAATTGCATAGCTCAGCTTAGACACCTTCTCAATTCCTGGACCCTCAACTTCTTTATCAGAAGCTGGACTTGAACTAAAGGCGAGGACTTCTATAGTGCTAGTAGCTACTGAAGAGAATTTTCGAATTTCAGCTCAATGTGATAACATCAACAGACACATTCACGTACGCATGCACGCTCACACATACACTCGTGTCATGAGGAGTTGATAACTGATGTCAGAATATGAAGCACTCAAAGATGTAAGCATAGGACTTATCTATTAAAGTTCAAATGAAAACCCAGGAGTGACTGTTCTTGCTTGCAATCCTAGCACACGAGAGTCTAAGGCAAAAGAGCTGTCATTGATTTGAGGCCAGTCAAGACTGTACAAGGAGTGCAGGGCTAGCCTGGGCCACCCATCGTACATGTAAGAAATTGGCAAAGGAAACATAAAATATTATTGAAGAGAGAGAAGATGGGAGTGAAGAGAAGGGGCTGGAGGGGAAGGAAAGGGAAAGGGAGCGAAGAAAGTTAGAAGCGAGGGAGCACACTACTTTTTTCAGTGGTCATAACGGTTTCTTTTTGTTTGTTTTTAATTAGAAATTATCACTTTCCTGCCTTTCTCACGTTGTCCCAGTTAGGGTTATTGACCAAAAGCAATGTGGGGAGGAGAGAGTTTATTCGGCTCAGACTTCCACATTGTAGTCTGTCACCGAAGAAAGTCAGGATAAGAACTCAAGCAGGGCAAGAACTGATGCAGGGACCATGGAGGGTGGCTCTTCACTGTCTCTCTCCTCATGCCTTGCTCAGCCTGCCTTCCTATACAACCCAAGAATGGCACCACCTACAATAGGCTGGTTTCTCCTCCATCCATCACTAATTAAGAAAACGTCTTACAGTTGGATCTCATGGAGGCATTTTCTCAATTGAGGTTTCCTCCTTTCAGGTAACTCTAGCTGGTGCCAAGCTGACATAAAACTATCCAGCATACACATTAATAGTATTTTTTCCAATTATTGTATTGAAAGTAAAAGTATATTGTTGTTTGAAACAAGGGTATGGTGTGGCCTGCATATTTATCTATCTCCCCACTTCTCCCAAACTCTCAACACCTAAAGCCCAGTGTTATGACGTTAGGACACAGAGCACTTAAGAGGTGACTGAGTCATAAGGGTGGTGGCCTCATGTGTGGGGCCGATCCTTCTCTTCTTCATTGAAAGAGAACGAAAAGATGTCATTTGAAACAGGGGTTGCTCTAGTAGCTTCACCTCAGACTTCCCAACTCTTTAAGTGTGAGCAATAATCTGCCATTTCTAAGTTACTCAGCTGTGATCTTTCTGTTCTAGCCTTCTCAACAGACTAAAAGCATGAAGGTAAAGCAGCCATCTTTGGGCTGCAAAGGCAATTCAGTGGTAGAGCACCTTTCTACACAAAACCCTAGGCTCAATTCCTCTCGCCTCGTAACAACAGTGGACAGTTTTTATGATACATTCAGTGCGTGTGTGTGTGTGTGTGTGTGTGTGTGTGTGTGTGTGTGTGTGTGTGTGGTGTGTGTGTGTGTGTGTGTGTGTGTGCCATAGCACTAGGAAAAGGAGTGTTTGGAGTCTTACAATAATCACCTTTAAATCAAATAAATAGGAGTACAAAAAAATATCGCCTTAGGATTTAAAGGTAAAAAGTGCTCAAAGGGACTGCAAAACCGAGTCAAGAGAGTAGAGTGCTTGACATTTATCCTAGTCTGTTTGTTGAGACAAAACACTGACCAAAACAAGCTTGGGAAGGAAAGGATTTATTTGCCTTTTGGGTTATAGTTCGGCAGTAAGAGAAGCCAAGGCAGGAACTTGGAGGCCGAAACTGAGCAGAAGGAAGGAGACTCACCATGGAGACTCACCGCTTACTACCTTGCTTAGACATCTTGCTTTTTCATACAAACCAGGACCTCTCTCTTGACTGGCAATGGGCTGAGCCCTCCCATACCAGTCACTGAGAAAATGCCTCAGAGGCATACCCCCAAGTCTATCTCATGAAGGCCTCTCTCAGTTAAGGCTCTCTCTACCAAAGTGACTCCAGTTTCCGTCAACTTGATAAAACCTGACCAGCTCGCTGCTTAAGGCTGAGTTTGAATGCTGGAACCTACATTAAAAAAAAAAAAAAAAAAAAGCCAAGCGTGCACGTTTCTAATCCCAGGAGATTATAAGACAGGTAGATCCCCAGGGCTCACTGGCCAGCCCCTGTAGATACAAATACTGGTGAATGGCAGTTTAAATATGCCACCTGAACATGTCTACACACACACACACACACACACAAGCAGTGCTACAGTCTAGCCAGTATCACCTGTTTTTAACATCTGGCCCTCGGTACTTTTCTAACACCTGACGAGCTGATATTGATGCCCGATAATCCAGGTTTTATGTGAACAGACTGTCACCACACAGAGCCTTCTTTCTGTCTTAGGATCCAGTTCAGGGTATGATGTTAAATTTAGTCCACACCTGACTTATTTGAGCCTCTGTCGTGCCTAGTTTCACAGCTGGTCCTCATGGTCCATGATCCTATAGCCAGGAACTGTTGCACTCTGGAGTCAGGCTCTATTTAAGCAACGGACTCTAGCAGGCAGAAGCCTTGGTATCTGGTGCTCTCAGTCAAGCCATCTCCATACCAGAGTTTCCTGCTGAGCTAACCCAGCTGTCTCCGAGCAGAGCACAGGAACATAAGCCTTCCTCCGAGACCTGTTCTACTCTTCTGTGAGACTCAGGCCCTTTGCTTTCCACTAACTTTTGACCCTTTTGCTTATATCCTAGCCACATCTCCCGTCAGCGCAGGGTCTGACAAGTTGGCCATTCCCTGTTCCCAGGCTCAGTAGGTCTCTCTGAGTCTAGAGTACGGGTTTCTGCTTCAAGTCTGGTTAAAAATTGTTGTTAAAAAAATCTGCCTGTCTCCCTTTAGAAAACCGGGAGTTCATTTTTCTTCCAGGCAAATAAACATCAGACTCTGCCCTTAAAAATCCATCCCTGCAGCTAAGACCTTGTTTCCCTATGGATTCCTGGGTCTCCTGCAGGGACGCACACCCTTTAGGATAGTGGCATTATGTCATACATAAAGAGCTACTCTGAGACATTACTAAGGATCCCCAGGTGAAGCTACTGGTTGTTCAGAATCCACCCTAGTTCTTGGCACATAGGATACCGGACAGTAAATTTTGTCTGAATCAATACTTATGAGCTTGAGCTCTGGGAGTTAGCATTTGAACTTTAGCCAGCTTTCTCTGGGGCCTGGATCGCTTCTCCCTGCTATGTCTCCCTGTGACCTCTCCACTCTCTCCACATAAAATGCTCAGCAATGAACAGCTCGTGAAAAAAGGTACACTCGGCCTTTAAATGGAAGAAAGCTTAAGAACACTGAGAGGCCATTTTGTGATTTTTAAATACGTGTTAAATTTTATACTGCATTTTTAAAAGGATATGAACACTTAAACCTACAGAAGTCACAGTGCTTGAATTTGGTCAAGGTAAACCATTTGTTTCAGCTTTTATATTGGACATCAAACTATTAAAAGGTAAATTTTAAAATCAGATTAAAAACATCTGGAAGAATCATCGTCTACATAAACTTACATTTTTATTCACATAGACAATATTTTACTGAAAACATCTGATGCTGGGCATAGTAACTCATACTTGTAAACACAAAACTTGAGCAATGGAGGCCGGAGGATTGTTGTGAGCTCAAAGCCAGCTTGGGCACAGAATGAATTCCATGCCAGCCTAGGCTACAGAGTGAGCCCTTATGTTAAAAATCAAAAACTAACAAAACAAAAACCTGTACAAGCGTTTTTTTTTTCCCCCAATTGCCAAAATCCAATCGTTAATCAGCCGACATGCTTGTGATACTCTGTAACAATTTTATAGACTAGGCATTACTGATACATCATATTCTGCTTTTCTTATACTAATATTCTTTCTTTTTTTTTTTCTTTTTTTTTTTATTAACTTGAGTATTTCTTATATACATTTCGAGTGTTATTCCCTTTCCCGGTTTCCGGGCAAACATCCCCCTCCCCCCTCCCCTTCCTTATGGGTGTTCCCCTCCCAACCCTCCCCCCATTGCCGCCCTCCCCCCATAGACTAGTTCACTGTGGGTTCAGTCTTAGCAGGACCCAGGGCTTCCCCTTCCACTGGTGCTCTTACTAGGATATTCATTGCTACCTATGGGGTCAGAGTCCAAGGTCAGTCCATGTATAGTCTTTAGGTAGTGGCTTAGTCCCTGGAAGCTCTGGTTGCTTGGCATTGTTGTACTTTTGGGGTCTCGAGCCCCTTCAAGCTCTTTCAGTTCTTTCTCTGATTCCTTCAATAGGGGACCTATTCTCAGTTCAGTGGTTTGCTGCTGGCATTCGCCTCTATATTTGCTGTATTCTGGCTGTGTCTCTCAGGAGCGATCTACATCCGGCTCCTGTCGGTCTGCACTTCTTTGCTTCATCCATCTTGTCTAATTGGGTGGCTGTATATGTATGGGCCACATGTGGGGCAGGTTCTGAATGGGTGTTCCTTCAGTCTCTGTTTTAATCTTTGCCTCTCCCTTCCCTGCCAAGGGTATTCTTTTTCCTCATTTAAAGAAGGAGTGAAGCATTCACATTTTGATCATCCGTCTTGAGTTTCGTTTGTTCTAGGGATCTAGGGTAATTCAAGCATTTGGGCTAATAGCCACTTATCAATGAGTGCATACCATGTATGTCTTTCTGTGATTGGGTTAGCTCACTCAGGATGATATTTTCCAGTTCCAACCATTTGCCTACGAATTTCATAAACTCGTTGTTTTTGATAGCTGAGTAATATTCCATTGTGTAGATGTACCACATTTTCTGTATCCATTCCTCTGTTGAAGGGCATCTGGGTTCTTTCCAGCTTCTGGCTATTATAAATAAGGCTGCGATGAACATAGTGGAGCACGTGTCTCTTTTATATGTTGAGGCATCTTTTGGGTATATGCCCAAGAGAGGTATAGCTGGATCCTCAGGCAGTTCAATGTCCAATTTTCTGAGGAACCTCCAGACTGATTTCCAGAATGGTTTTACCAGTCTGCAATCCCACCAACAATGGAGGAGTGTTCCTCTTTCTCCACATCCTCGCCAGCATCTGCTGTCACCTGAGTTTTTGATCTTAGCCAATCGCACTGGTGTGAGGTGAAATCTCAGGGTTGTTTTGATTTGCATTTCCCTTATGACTAAAGATGTTGAACATTTCTTTAGGTGTTTCTCAGCCATTCGGCATTCCTCAGCTGTGAATTCTTTGTTTAGCTCTGAACCCCATTTTTTAATAGGGTTATTTGTTTCCCTGCGGTCTAACTTCTTGAGTTCTTTGTATATTTTGGAAATAAGGCCTCTATCTGTTGTAGGATTGGTAAAGATCTTTTCCCAATCTGTTGGTTGCCGTTTTGTCCTAACCACAGTGTCCTTTGCCTTACAGAAGCTTTGCAGTTTTATGAGATCCCATTTGTCGATTCTTGATCTTAGAGCATAAGCCATTGGTGTTTTGTTCAGGAAATTTTTTCCAGTGCCCATGTGTTCCAGATGCTTCCCTAGTTTTTCTTCTATTAGTTTGAGTGTGTCTGGTTTGATGTGGAGGTCCTTGATCCACTTGGACTTAAGCTTTGTACAGGGTGATAAGGATGGATCGATCTGCATTCTTCTACATGTTGCCCTCCAGTTGAACCAGCACCATTTGCTGAAAATACTATCTTTTTTCCATTGGATGGTTTTGGCTCCTTTGTCAAAAATCAAGTGACCATAGGTGTGTGGGTTCATTTCTGGGTCTTCAATTCTATTCCATTGGTCTATCTGTCTGTCTCTGTACCAATACCATGCAGTTTTTATCACTATTGCTCTGTAATACTGCTTGAGTTCAGGGATAGTGATTCCCCCTGAAGTCCTTTTATTGTTGAGGATAGCTTTAGCTATCCTAGGTTTTTTGTTATTCCAGATGAATTTGCAAATTGTTCTGTCTAACTCTTTGAAGAATTGGATTGGTATTTTGATGGGGATTGCATTGAATCTGTAGATTGCTTTTGGTAAAATGGCCATTTTTACCATATTAATCCTGCCAATCCATGAGCATGGGAGATCTTTCCATCTTCTGAGGTCTTCTTCAATTTCTTTCCTCAGTGTCTTGAAGTTCTTATTGTACAGATCTTTTACTTGCTTGGTTAAAGTCACACCGAGGTACTTTATATTATTTGGGTCTATTATGAAGGGTGTCGTTTCCCTAATTTCTTTCTCGACTTGTTTCTCTTTTGTATAGAGGAAGGCAACTGATTTATTTGAGTTAATTTTATACCCAGCCACTTTGCTGAAGTTGTTTATCAGCTTTAGTAGTTCTCTGGTGGAACTTTTGGGATCACTTAAATATACTATCATGTCATCTGCAAATAGTGATATTTTGACCTCTTCTTTTCCGATCTGTATCCCTTTGATCTCCTTTTGTTGTCTGATTGCTCTGGCTAGAACTTCAAGAACTATATTGAATAAGTAGGGAGAGAGTGGGCAGCCTTGTCTAGTCCCTGATTTTAGTGGGATTGCTTCAAGTTTCTCTCCATTTAGTTTAATGTTAGCAACTGGTTTGCTGTATATGGCTTTTACTATGTTTAGGTATGGGCCTTGAATTCCTATTCTTTCCAGGACTTTTATCATGAAGGGGTGTTGAATTTTGTCAAATGCTTTCTCAGCATCTAATGAAATGATCATGTGGTTCTGTTCTTTCAGTTTGTTTATATAATGGATCACGTTGATGGTTTTCCGTATATTAAACCATCCCTGCATGCCTGGGATGAAGCCTACTTGATCATGGTGGATGATTGTTTTGATGTGCTCTTGAATTCGGTTTGCCAGAATTTTATTGAGTATTTTTGCGTCGATATTCATAAGGGAAATTGGTCTGAAGTTCTCTTTCTTTGTTGTGTCTTTGTGTGGTTTAGGTATAAGAGTAATTGTGGCTTCGTAGAAGGAATTCGGTAGGGCTCCATCTGTTTCAATTTTGTGGAATAGTTTGGATAATATTGGTATGAGGTCTTCTATGAAGGTTTGATAGAATTCTGCACTAAACCCGTCTGGACCTGGGCTCTTTTTGGTTGGGAGACCTTTAATGACTGCTTCTATTTCCTTAGGAGTTATGGGGTTGTTTAACTGGTTTATCTGTTCCTGATTTAACTTCGATACCTGGTATCTGTGTAGGAAATTGTCCATTTCCTGAAGATTTTCAAATTTTGTTGAATATAGGTTTTTATAGTAAGATCTGATGATTTTTTGAATTTCCTCCGAATCTGTAGTTATGTCTCCCTTTTCATTTCTGATTTTGTTAATTTGGACACACTCTCTGTGTCCTCTCGTTAGTCTGGCTAAGGGTTTATCTATCTTGTTGATTTTCTCAAAGAACCAACTTTTGGTTCTGTTGATTCTTTCTATGGTCCTTTTTGTTTCTACTTGGTTGATTTCAGCTCTGAGTTTGATTATTTCCTGCCTTCTACTCCTCCTGGGTGTATTTGCTTCTTTTTGTTCTAGAGCTTTTAGGTGTGCTGTCAAGCTGCTGACATATGCTCTTTCCTGTTTCTTTCTGCAGGCACTCAGCGCTATGAGTTTTCCTCTTAGCACAGCTTTCATTGTGTCCCATAAGTTTGAGTATGTTGTATCTTCATTTTCATTAAATTCTAAAAAGTTTTTAATTTCTTTCTTTATTTCTTCCTTGACCAGGTTATCATTGAGTAGAGCATTGTTCAATTTCCACGTATATGTGGGCATTCTTCCCTTATTGTTATTGAAGACCAGTTTTAGGCCGTGGTGGTCCGATAGCACGCATGGGATTATTTCTATCTTTCTGTACCTGTTGAGGCCCGTTTTTTGACCAATTATATGGTCAATTTTGGAGAAAGTACCATGAGGAGCTGAGAAGAAGGTATATCCTTTTGCTTTAGGATAGAATGTTCTATAAATATCCGTTAAGTCCATTTGGCTCATGACTTCTCTTAGTCTGTCTACATCACTGTTTAATTTCTGTTTCCATGATCTGTCCATTGATGAGAGTGGGGTGTTGAAATCTCCCACTATTATTGTGTGAGGTGCAATGTGTGTTTTGAGTTTTAGTAAGGTTTCTTTTACGTATGTAGGTGCCCTTGTATTTGGGGCATAGATATTTAGGATTGACAGTTCATCTTGGTTGATTTTTCCTTTGATGAATATGAAGTGTCCTTCCTTATCTTTTTTGATGACTTTTAGTTGGAAATTGATTTTATTTGATATTAGAATGGCTACTCCAGCTTGCTTCTTCTGACCATTTGCTTGGAAAGTTGTTTTCCAGCCTTTCACTCTGAGGTAGTGTCTGTCTTTGTCTCTGAGGTGTGTTTCCTGTAGGCAGCAGAATGCAGGGTCCTCGTTGCGTATCCAGTTTGTTAATCTATGTCTTTTTATTGGGGAGTTGAGGCCATTGATATTGAGAGATATTAAGGAATAGTGATTATTGCTTCCCGTTATATTCATATTTGATGTGAGGTTATGTTTGTGTGCTTTCATTCTCTTTGTTTTGTTGCCAAGACGATTAGTTTCTTGCTTCTTCTATGGTATAGCTTGCCTCCTTATGTTGGGCTTTACCATTTATTATCCTTTGTAGTGCTGGATTTGTAGAAAGATATTGTGTAAATTTGGTTTTGTCATGGAATATCTTGGTTTCTCCATCAATGTTAATTGAGAGTTTTGCTGGATACAGTAATCTGGGCTGGCATTTGTGTTCTCTTAGGGTCTGTATAACATCAGTCCAGGATCTTCTGGCCTTCATAGTTTCTGGCGAGAAGTCTGGTGTGATTCTGATAGGTCTCCCTTTATATGTTACTTGACCTTTTTCCCTTACTGCTTTTAATATTCTTTCTTTATTTTGTGCGTTTGGTGTTTTCACAATTATGTGACGGGAGGTGTTTCTTTTCTGGTCCAATCTATTTGGAGTTCTGTAGGCTTCCTGTATGTCTATGGGTATCTCTTTTTTTAGGTTAGGGAAGTTTTCTTCTATGATTTTGTTGAAGATATTTACTGGTCCTTTGAGCTGGGAGTCTTCACTCTCTTCTATACCTATTATCCTTAGGTTTGATCTTCTCATTGAGTCCTGGATTTCCTGTATGTTTTGGACCAGTAGCTTTTTCCGCTTTACATTATCTTTGACAGTTGAGTCAATGATTTCTATGGAATCTTCTGCTCCTGAGATTCTCTCTTCCATCTCTTGTATTCTGTTGGTGAAGCTTGTATCTACAGCTCCTTGTCTCTTCTTTTGGTTTTCTATATCCAGGGTTGTTTCCATGTGTTCTTTCTTGATTGCTTCTATTTCCATTTTTAATTCCTTCAACTGTTTGATTGTGTTTTCCTGGAATTCTTTCAGGGATTTTTGCGATTCCTCTCTGTAGGCTTTTACTTGTTTATTAATGTTTTCCTGTGCTTCCCTAAGTGTGTTCAGGTCTTTCCTGAAGTCCTCCAGCATCATGATCAAATATGATTTTGAAACTAGATCTTGCTTTTCTGGTGTGTTTGGATATTCCATGTTTGTTTTGGTGGGAGAATTGGGCTCCGATGATGGCATGTAGTCTTGGTTTCTGTTGCTTGGGTTCCTGCGCTTGCCTCTCGCCATCAGATTATCTCTAGTGTTACTTTGTTCTGCTATTTCTGACAGTGGCTAGACTGTCCTATAAGCCTGTGTGTCAGGAGTGCTGTAGACCTGTTTTCCTCTCTTTCAGTCAGTTATGGGGACAGAGTGTTCTGCTTTCGGGCGTGTAGTTTTTCCTCTCTACAGGTCTTCAGCTGTTCCTGTGGGCCTGTGTCTTGAGTTCACCAGGCAGCTTTCTTGCAGCAGAAAATTTGGCCTTACCTGTGGTCCCGAGGCTCAGGTTTGCTCGTGGGGTGCTGTCCAGGGGCTCTCTGCAGCGGCAGCAACCAGGAAGACCTGTGCTGCCGTTTCCGGGAGCTTCAGTGCACCAGGGTTCCAGATGGTCTTTGGCTTTTTCCTCTGGCATCCGAGATGTGTGTGTAGAGAGCAGTCTCTTCTGGTTTCCCAGGCTTGTCTGCCTCTCTGAAGGTTCAGCTCTCCCTCCCTCGGGATTTGGGTGCAGAGAACTGTTTATCCGGTCTGTTTCCTTCTGGTTCTGGTGGTGTCTTAGGCACAGGGGTCCTGCCGCTCCTGGGCCCTCCCCCACGGGAGCCCAGAGGCCTTATACAGTTTCCTCTTGGGCCAGGGATGTGGGCAGGGGTGAGCAGAGTTGGTGGTCTCTTCCGCTCTGCAGCCTCAGGAGTGCCCACCTGACCAGGCGGTTGGGTCTCTCTCTCACCGGGTCTGGGAGCAGAGAGCTGCTGCGGGCCGGGATCCGCGGGTGTGGGACTTCCGGTAAACACAGAACGTGCCCGGTTCTAGAGAAATTCTGCTTCCGTGTGTCCCAAGCTCACCAGGCAGCTTTCTTGCAGCAGAAAATTTGGTCTTACCTGTGGTCTCGAGGCTCAAGTTCGCTCGTGGGGTGCTGCCCAGGGGCTCTCTGCAGCGGCAGCAACCAGGAAGCCTAATATTCTTTCTTAATTGAGATTTATTGTCACTTTATAGTTATTCTTTATCTGTTTTTTTTTTAATTGACAACTTTCAGTTTCAGTAAGCTACTATCTGGACAGGATACCTTATTGACATGGTGAATTACAAAGAATTTGTTGAAACTTGCTTTTTTAGTTTTGTATTCTCTCTCTCTCTCTCTCTCTGTGTGTGTGTGTGTGTGTGTGTGAGAGAGAGAGAGAGAGAGAGAGAGAGAGAGAGAGAGAGAGAGAGAGAGGCATGTGCCACAGCATGTTTATAGAGGCCAGATGACAACTTGCAGGAGTTGGTTCTCTCCCTCGCCATGTGCACCAGGAGCTATAGGTCATCGAGTTTAGCCACCACAGGTGGCTCTACTGACTGACCCATCTCCCCAGATCTCTGAATGTACTATCAAAGTAATTGATGTGCTCCCCATGTCTCTCTTAGGGCTTCTATTGATATGAGGAGACACCATGACCACAGCCATTCTTATAAAGGCAAATATTTAATTGGCGCTGGCTTACAGTCCAGAGGTTTAGATCATTCTCATGTCCAGAAACATGGCAGCATCCAAGCAGAATTAGTGCTGGCAAAGGAACTGGGAGTTCTCCTTCTGTAGCTACATGCAGCAGGTAGAGACACTCGGCCTGGCTTAAGCATTTGAAACCTCAAAACCTACTCCTACTACATGCTTTCTCCAGCCAAGGCCACACCCACCCCGACAAAGACACACCCAAGAGTGCTACTACCCAATGACCAAAGCCATTCTGTGCAAGCCATCACACCCCACTACATAAAATCCTCTTCTTTGTTTATCTCAGCTTCTAAAGGTCTCCATCATTGTGTAGTATTTTTACGTGCACAAATACGAGTACAGTTCTTCACAGATAAATTTGTTCTCTCTGGTTCCTCAATTCTTTTTTTAAGGTTGTGATGTAATTATAACTTTTCTGTTTCCTCCCTCCAAATCTTCCTACCCACCTCTCCTTGCTCTCTTTCAAATGCATGACCCCTTCTCTCATTAAT
Source organism: Rattus norvegicus (assembly GCF_021556685.1). NCBI lineage: Eukaryota > Metazoa > Chordata > Mammalia > Rodentia > Muridae > Rattus > Rattus norvegicus. Next base: position 9,461,678 of record NC_141534.1, read on the forward strand.
GGTCATTATATGCAAATATGTATGTGTATATACATATATATTTTTAAATATAACATATACTGTCTATATAAGGTCATTAGTGCATAAGTTTTCAGAGCTGACCACTTGGCACTAGATAACTAATTGTTCTTTTTCCTCGCAGAAGACTTGCCACTCTCAGAATGCCTTGTTCACAAAAGCTGAGGCCTCATGACTTTCCCCTGTAGCATGTCTAATATTTTCATTGTTCAGGTCACGTTTAGGCAAAATCATAGACACTTCGTGACTGTAAATTCTGACACTGCTAGGAGACATTACCTCACAGTAAACTTCTTTCTGCCCTCTCTCCTGCAATGCTCCCTAAACGACACCAGAAAGGAATGGCATAGAGCTGCGGACATTGTGATGAACCTCTACTTTGATGGACAAAATTCATTTTACTGAATCTGGCTCTTGGAGTTGTTCGCCGGAAAAGAGAAACTGGAGTAAAAGAGGGCTGGGAGAAGCTGGACCTTCTCCTATATGGCTCACAGATGCTGCGATTTCAAGTGCTACACACCAAGAATGCGCACCTTTCAGCCCGTGTGCGCTAAAGATCTAGGATTTCCATGAGGTATACAGAGCTTAAGGCTGGGCGAGTGTTGGAGTGGCTCCGACAGTGTGTTCAAGTTAGGTCTGGTTCCTCCTTCCAGCTCCATGCTCCCAGAAATGACTCAGATTCAAAGGATGTTGACAGATAGGTTGGCCATATAGCTAGGCTCTTCTTTGACTAGACCATAGCTTAGAGAGCCTATTTACTTTAACCTACATTCTGCTATGTGCCCGTTACCTGTGCTCAGGTACCAAACGTCTGTCTCTGTCTCCTCACATCTTCCCGGGAGGTCGACCCCTGTGCCTGACTCTATCCCAGAATTCCTTCTCCTCCTAGATGCCCCACCTTCTGTTTCCTGCCTAGCTCATAGGCCCTAGGCATTTTGATTGATAGGTGATACATCCATACAATGCACAAGATATTCTCTCTACAGCAGTGTGGTGTTCTTATTGGTGCATTCATTACGATGAAGTAATTCTTATTTTTAAAGTATCTGTGGACCACCTGGTCCTATTTCTAGTAAAGAAAATCAGTTATATGCTTAAGGAAGACTTTATTTGTCTGAATGAATGCAAGACCCGAAGAGCAACCTTGAGTTCAGATATTTTGTACGTGTGTATGACGTTTTAAGCAAACTACACATTCTAGTAGCAGTAAGACTTGGATTAACATGGAGGAAAATATATCTTTGATCAGAAGATGCAACCTCACGGAAACCGTCATTTGCAATATTATTCTGATTCAAAAATTATCATCACCAATGCTTCCTGGTGAAATGTCTTATTTTAGGACAAAAGGCAGGAGATAAAATGATAGACATGGAACATCTTACAGGGTTATAAAATTAGGAAATGCACAAGAAAATGAAAAACGACACAGAGGCCAGCACAAAGACCCCTGAATGACCAAACGTGGAACAATTTGAGCAAGAAAAATGGATAGTATTAGATGTACTCCAAAGCATAAAACAAGTGTCCTTGAGATATTACTGATGTAAATAAATTATTAAATAAATAGCTAGCCTTTGCAGAGAAACTCGAAGTCATTTGTAAAGCATCTGGCCTTTCAGAGAGGTGAAGAATAACTTCCACGTTGGAAACACATGACTAAACAGTGACTGACAAAGGGGCTACACGCAAAGAAGCAAATATTCAAAATGTCCTCTCCCCTGTATCTCCCTACTGTAGAATAGAGAAGGCTGAAAAAATTGCCAGCAGCCTCCCTGTAGGAGAGGAGGACTGGTCCAGAGGAAGGAAGGAAAGCTGGTGAATGCCCCTGGATAACTATTTATACGCACGTCTTCTAACTTTAGAGCTTTCTTCCTGCTTTGGACCACTGATCACAACATAATAACCTTCGTGAAGCAGCCATTTTAACAGAGAGCATGAAAGCCAAATGTGGGGAAACTGGCTGGTTGAATACCCAGGTAAGCAACCAGCCTACAGGTTGGCTAGTGACCCGTAGCCTTGATGGAACCTGACAAACCTCTTACTTAATACAATTGTCTATGTTCAGGTTCTAGTGGCTGCAGTGAAGAAATAGGGAAGCAGGACGTGAGTGAGAGAGTGTGTGTGTGTATCTGTGTGTGTGTGTCTGTGTGTGCATGTGTGTGCATGGAAGGGGGGTGTGCATATATACAAACTTTCTTGAGGCTATATAGGAATATGTCACATAAACTAATCTTATTATATGCATATTTCACCTACTGTACATGTGCATACAGATCATAAGAGTATAATGTCATGTCTATTAATAAACTGCTTCATGTCTCAACAGTGTGTTATTTACATATAAGTATTTTATCATATCTGCCCAGACGTAATACAGCCACTGAAAGGAATGTGAAATATCTTATGATTCAGAATGTATAGGTTCAGAGAAAAAAAACTCACAGTCAGGATAAAGAGGAACTTTTACAAAAAAACTAATGATTAGATCTATTATAATTTTAAAAATATATTTATAGTAGTTATATATATAGTTATACAGTAAAAGTGTATCAAATTAAAAAGTCCATATAGTCATGTAATATATTTCTTTGAAATTTTCAGAAAACAAACCCTATGATAAAAAATTTGGAAAATATAATGTAAAAAGAAATAAAGAAAAATCTAAATACAGTTTTGGTTTGGTACAAGCCTTTGAATTTTTTTTTGATCACGTAAATATGTTTTTTATTATCTGGCACACTGAATATGCAGTCCAATAGGAGATATTCTCATATTTTAAAATACTTGGTATATTAGTTATTTGTTCTCTTAATCTTTCAAAGTATGATATGAACATGGCAAATATATAGGATGTTTATTGATTTAAAATTAATTATAAAATGAGATATGACTTTAACAATTACAACTAGTTCTGCTTTTTTTTTAGTTCTGCTTTTAAAATTACTTCTGAAACAATATTTTCTATTCATATCCTGAGTCTTTTCTTCCATAAAATTCCCACAGCTCAAAGGAAAAAACTGATATGGAGAAGGGTCATAAAAGACATTCTTAGGAACCTGAGAAACGATCGGAATTCACTCGAATAGTCCCTGCTCACCTATGCACACTAGTGTCTACTCAAGAACCTGGTAGGAGTAGTACTCAGCTATCAAAAACAATGACTTCATGAAATTCTTAGGCAAATGGATTGATCTAGAAAATATCATCCTGAATGAGGTAACCCAATCACAGAAAAACACACATGGCATGCACTCACTGATAAGTGGATATTAGCCCCAAAGCTCAAATTACCCAAGATACAATCCACAGACCACATGAAGCTCAAGAAGGATGACCAAAATGCAGATGCTCACTCCTTCTTAAAAAGGGGAACAAAAATACCCATAGGAGGGGTTAGGGAGGCAAAGTTTAGAGCAGAGACTGAAGGAATGGCCATTCAGAGCGTGCCCCACATTTGGCCCATATATATACAACCATCAAAACTAGACAAGATGGATGAAGCTAAGAAGTGCATGGTGACAGAAACTGGATATAGATCTCTCCAGAGCATGTCAAATACAGAAGCAAATGCTAGCAGCAAACCACTGAACTGAGAACAGGATCCCCGTTGGAGGAATTAGAGAAAGGATTGAAAGAGCTGAAGGGGCTTGCAACTCCATAAGAACAACAATGCCAACCAACCAGAGCTTCCAGGGACTAAACCACTACCCAAAGACTACACATGGACTGACCCTGGGCTCCAACTGCATATGTAGCAAAGCATGGCCTTGCTGGGTACCAATGGAAGGAGAAGCCCTTGGTCCTGCCAAGGTTGGACCCACAGTGTAGGGGATTGTCGGGATGGGGGCAGTAAGGGAGGTGGGTGGGGAGGGGAACACCCTTATTGAAGGCAGTGGGGAGTGGTTAGGGGGCTTATTGAAAGGAAACCAGGAAAGGGAATAACATTTGAAATGTAAATAAGAAATACCAATTAGAGAGAGAGAGAGAGAGAGAGAGAGAGAGAGAGAGAGAGAGAGAGAGAGAGAATAAAATAAAAAGAACCTGGTAGGTCAAACAAAGCGCATACCAGATGAATAGGAAGGGGACAGTCTCTATAATAAGACATTAGGAAAATTAATACTTCAGGAGGAACTTAAAGTGTTGGGGGAAAAAAGTGTTCGAATGGAAAAATGTGAGCATGCCCTGGGATCTGCTAATACAGAAATAAGTGACGGGGTTTCTATGTCTTGTACACCAAGCTGTCCCGACATTTCTTAAAGTATAAAAGTGGCAGGCCTATGAGATGGCTCCATGGACAAAGGCTTTGGGTGCACACAGGTCTGAACTAAGTTTCTACCCCAGAACCCAAGCAAAGGTAGACAGAGAGAATTGACTCCATAGCATTGGCTTCTGATGTCCACACCATGTGCGGATACACAGTAACAACAATAACAACAGCATCAACAACAACAACAAAACAACAACAACAATTAATGCCTCTATAAAAGAGAAGTCCTCAGTGACTATGTATTGACAGTTAAGTCGATGAACACAGTAGGTTCCTTATACATAAGACCTTAATGTTTATTACTTCTTTGAAAATTTTATGCTTGTATTTAGTGTATCTTGGTCTTACCTACCAGAACTCTGGACAGCTGGAACATGGAACAAGACCCTGGCAGGCCTTACCCTCCCCCACCCCATTCCCTCAGCCTTGCTAGATGACATTCCTTTTTTTTTTTTTTTTTTTAAATTAACTTGAGTATTTCTCATATACACTTCAAGTGTTATTCCCCTTCCCGGTTTCCGGGCAAACATCCCCCTCCCCCCTCCCCTTCTTTATGGGTGTTCCCCTCCCCATCCTCCCCCCATTGCCGCCCTCCCCCCAACAGTCTAGTTCACTAGGGGTTCAGTCTTAGCAGGACCCAGGGCTTCCCCTTCTACTGGTGCTCTTACTAGGCTATTCATTGCTACCTATGAGGTCAGAGTCCAAGGTCAGTCCATGTATAGTCTTTAGGTAGTGGCTTAGTCCCTGGAAGCTCTGGTTGCTTGGCATTGTTGTACATATGGGGTCTCGAGCCCCTTCAAGCTCTTTCAGTTCTTTCTCTGATTCCTTCAATGGGGGTCCTATTCTCAGTTCAGTGGTTTGCTGCTGGCATTCACCTCTGTATTTGCTGTATTCTGGCTGTGTCTCTCGGGAGAGATCTACATCCGGCTCCTGTCAGTCTGCACTTCTTTGTTTCATCCATCTTGTCTAATTGGGTGGCTGTATATGTATGGGCCACATGTGGGGCAGGCTCTGAATGGGTGTTCCTTCTGTATCTGTTTTAATCTTTGCCTCTCTATTCCCTGCCAAGGGTATTCTTGTTCCCCTTTTAAAGAAGGAGTGAAGCATTCACATTTTGATCATCCGTCTTGAGTTTCATTTGTTCTAGGCATCTAGGGTAATTCAAGCATTTGGGCTAATAGCCAATTATCAATAAGTGCATACCATGTGTGTTTTTCTGTGATTGGGTTACCTCACTCAGGATGATATTTTCCAGTTCCGATCATTTGCCTACAAATTTCATAAAGTCATTGTTTTTGATAGCTGAGTAATATTCCATTGTGTAGATGTACCACATTTTCTGTATCCATTCCTCTGTTGAAGGGCAGCTAGATGACATTCCTAAAGCTAACCCCTAAAGTCTGTTCCCTTATTTGGTCACTCACTCCTCCTGAGGCTGACTGTCAAGATCCAGCTATCAAAATATTGAAGTCCAGCAATCAAAAGACCCCCATTGGCTCACCTAATTCACATCTCCAGTTAAAATCAGAAACACCATTCTAACAGAGGGTTTCCCCTTGTACCATTATAAACCACCATTTTCCTATCTGTTTCCTCTCTATGCAGGGGCAGTTCTTTGTTGTCCCCTCACCCTGGGGAACAAATACCCCTCCTCCTTCACCTTTGCTCCCTTTCCTTTCTCCCTCATCCTCTGTCTCTTGTGTCTGTCTCTTATTCCCTGCCTTCTCTGGAACAGATGAACCTCTTTTGTGTTGAGAACTTGGTCTTGCAGTGTCCCGAGCGCATGATTTTCCTTTGTATACACATCTTTCACTCCCCACGGTCAGCATTTCCCATGATCCCCTGAACATTCCCCTCCTTATTTGCTATCCTCCTATGATGTTTCTTTGTTTGAATCCATTGGATTAAATTAATGCTGCCCATATGACCATTAACTGGGGTTTAAGGACCCTACCATTGGCCATACTTCCAAAGAACCAAAGTGACCTTTTCTCTTCCAGCAGCCATCAGGTTGCTTTAACTCCTCCGCTGTGGGTGGGACCTTGGACGACATTTTCAGAATCAGGTTCAGTTTGGACCTTCAATGCAGAAGTAGACATGTTTTGACATGGATTTGGTTCTGACAATAATCCATTTGTTTTGTGAGCTTCCCTCATGGAAACACGGAATAGTCATCTACTCACCGTACGCTGGGGTTGCTTCCATGAGGCAGAAAAGCAGATGGATACAAATTAAGGAAAGAGTTTCTGTGAGAACCAACAGTAGGTCCTCATGCCTTTACTCTCAGCACTCAGGAGAAGAGGCAGGCAGAACTCTGAGTTCGAGGCCAGCCTGGTCTACAAAGTGCGTTCCAGTACAGCCAGGGCTACACAGAGATACTCTATCTCAAAGAATCAAAATAAAATATATAAAATAAAACAAAACAAAAATAAAAATGAAAGAAGAAATAGCTCATGACCACTAGCTCATATACCCGTGAGCAGAAGAGTTTACACAGTTGAAATTTGGTTGTTGCTTGTAAAACTTATGCAATAAAAACCCTTAACTGCTACGACATCTCTTCGTTTAGTCTAGGCTTTGACTTCATCGTATCCCAAAAGCAACCCAGTGTGGAAGAAATTAATGTTACCGCCATGGAAAGTAACCATTGAGAAATGTGGATTAAGGCAACTGTGGTCCAGTCTTTAGGACAGAAGTGGGGTTCTATAAAGCAGCAACTGTGCACCCCAAATACCACACACTGCAGCACTGACTGTTTCTCAGGTTAGAGTAGAGCTCAGTGCAGAAGGTAGACCTCCTAATAGTCTCCTCCAGCAATGTGCTCAGGAGATCATGAGAAGGGGAGACTCCATCCCCTGAATGGCATTACATTTTTTAAAAGACATTGCACATTTACTGTTTGCTTTCTCCTATTCTTGCTTGTTTTTATTTTATTTTTTTAGATACACGTTTGTTAGCTAATGAGAGAGGGAGGGAGAAAGGGAGAAGGGAGAGGGTGGGTGAGTGGTAAGGATCTGGGAGGAGTTGGGTGAGGGGGAACCAAAATCAGAATATATTACAGAAAAAATCTATTTTTTCAATTAAAATTATTTGTGTGTGTGTGTGTGTGCGCGCGCGCGCGCACATGGAGGAAAGAATGAGTTGGGGTTCCTCTGGAAGAATAACAGTGCATGATGTTAACCACTGAAGCATCTCTCCAGCCTCTTAGGTTAAGATAAAGTCAGAGTATCCTCAGGTGCAAAGCAGTGCTCACTATCACAAATGGAGGAGGAGATCAGGATCTGGTAGCTGAAGAACGATAGTTCTTGGGGAGGATGGATTGAGTGTATGATAGACAAGATGTAGAATCTTTGTGATCTTAGACGGTAGGATTATCCTTTCAAGCTCTGAGTCTTAATAGTGGAATGGCTCTAAGCCTCACTGACTGTAAGTACAAGAGGCCGATGGGCATGTTTTAATGAGTGAAAGCTGTTTCTCTTGGGTTCTGAAAACACTCCTCTTAGAATATCTTCCCTCTTTAGGATGATGATTGTGCAATTAAAATAAATTACACGTGTCCTATGGAGTTGTTTCCAATCTGCCCTTTCTCTCTGAGATCATCTAAGCTACACTCTTGGTCAATTTCTGCAAGGTTTCATTTCATATTTCTGTATGAATAGTTGAGAGTCGAATTGCTAGGAATAGAGAGCTGAAACCGGATGTCTAAATTGTGTCTGGGAGCACAGTAACTATGCATCCAGTTTTATTCATTTACTTATTTCTCTGATAAGTATCAGATACTGCCACTGGGTGCTAGACAGAGAGCAAAAACAAAGGAAAAGTAAAACAGTTGCGTGACCTCTCTCTCTCTCTCTCTCTCTCTCTCTCTCTCTTTTGCCATTTAACAACAGGAGAGAGAAAATGAAGAATGGACAGAAAGAATTTTTGTCTTCAGAAAAACTTAAGTACAACAAATAAAATTAAGAAGATAGGGCGATCGTAACTGAGACAGCAAGGGAGAGCCACTCTGACAGCATTTGGATTGAACCATGAACATTAATGTGAGTGCTGCCTACTGGAATATACAACAAGAGCAAGTATCAGATAAAACAAAGTGACTGAAGGCTGAAGAAAACTAAGACCAGTGTGGTCAGAGCATAGCGAGGAGTCTCGCAGAGCTGGCTTTGCCCGTCCTGGGAGGGCATGTGTGTTTATTCTGATGCACTTAAGCTTATTGGCACTTAAAGATTTGGCCTTAACCTCTGGTTGGAATGGAAAAATGAAATGGAGGAGAGAAATCATAACACTAATTAGCATATCCAATCAGAATACACCTTAACTTACAATCACAGCCCTTCCTCTCTTCCTCTCCAAGAGAGTGCTTAGTCCCAGTAGAATTTTATTGAAATCCCTGTATTGTGACAAAAGAATCAGAAGCCCTGAAATGCTTTTTCATAGCTCTGGTATTGTTACTGGTAAAGGGGTTGCTTGTCCAGAGTAGTACAGACTTTGCAAACACGTGCAAATAAACATGGGTGCGTATTATTAGAACGAACACACAGAAGGAGTGCTAGACGCAGGAAGTAGTAAAAAGAGAACAGCCGTCTTTTCTGCTAGGAGCTTGCCACATGCTGTCAGGTTGAGATAACATGACTCAGGGTTCTATACAGAACTGGTGACAGGACATGGCATCTTCAGATCGGTCCTTTGCCATTTCTCTTTGTCAATCCTGTAATGAGTGTTAAAAGTTCCTCTGGACGGCTGAACATCTGGCTTAGCGGGTAGCATGAGTACCACAGATGCACTCGAGGACCTGAGTTAGAATATCCAGTGCTCAGAGAAAAGGTTTGACAATGTGTTTTACTACCCACAGTTTGCGGGGCAAGATGGGCAGACCCTGGAGACTTTGCTGGTCTTCCAGTCTAGCCCAACTAGAGAGCTGCAGGCTCAATGAGAGACCTTAATTCCAAAAAATAAATTAGAGTGCCATAGACATCAGATGTCGACCTCTGGTCTCTACATGTCCATCCATGGGAAAGTGTTTTAAAGTACCACCCCCTATGGCCACACTTACACATAAGTTATTCACAAAAGCTTGAGTACCAATTCAGGGGTGGATGTCACAGACTTTAATTCTGACTGCAAAGAAATTCAGAAGGCAAATCCGTGCAGCTTATTCCCCTTAGAGCCATCAAAAAAAAAAAAAAAAAAAAGTACTGCTTCAAATTACCCAGATTTCAATATTCCAGTTTCCTCCTCGGTTTATAATTATCATTAGGACTCTATCGACAACAGGGCTTTTGCCAATTTTGCTACCAAATGCCATGTAAAAAAAAAAACAATTACAGATGGCAATCTACTCGGCAAATATCTTCTATAAAAATAAAGTAATAATTCTCTAAATTGATTTGCTGGTCCATCAGACAATTAAAGCAGATGAGTTTGGTTGTTTGTTTTTTTTTTTTCTTCCTTCTTTTTTACGCTTTGGTCAGTTGTTCACAGAAAGTTGGTGGAGAAAGCATTCAGTGCTCTCCATCTTGAGAAGATTTCCAAGCAGAGTCCGTTTATTTCCAGAGTAACCTTGAAGATATCCCTTTAATTTTAAGCAAAGAAAGTTTTGTTGTGGGGGAGGGGGGGAAGTCGCCCTTAGTAAGGGTCTTTCAATTGGATAGCGTTTTTGATGCTTGTTTCTCAGTGGAGATAAAAACCGTCGTCACAGGCCAGCATCTGTGGAGCTCTCAGAAGGATCTGACTCAGCAGGAAGCAGAAAAATATGATACTTGTCCGGAATGCCCATTTGAAACATCAGCCTCTATACATCCACAAGTTTTCTTCCAGAAACTGTTCCTCCTTTCCAAAAGTGTCACTCAGGGGACTCATAAGGAACACACAGACAAAAGCCCCCTGAAGGGGAAGTATGTAGGAGCCATGACATATGCGGGCCATGTAGGAGTCAGAAGGGAGTTTATGGGATCAACACCGCCTTGAAAGTCTCATGTGAATAAATACATGTGTGCACACACCCAGGCACACATGGACACAGATTTATGGGCACTCAAATGCTTTGATTCCATGTATCGATCCTTCATGGTCATAAAAGGGTTTGAGAAAGCGGCTAAGAGAGAGATATTCATAGATTATCTTGACGCAGAATAATAGAGCCACCCCAAAGATGGCTGGTGTATCGTGCCCCAAACCCATTATGCTAACCCTGAGTGATACAATCAGGCATCTTAGATTTTTAACATGAATCAAATTTAAAATGACTTGGTCGTCCATCTACACACTGGATTTAACGATTCAAATGATTGCCCGCTGCTAACCCATTGCCTTCTGAGCACTCCACATTGTGTTCTATCTGCTGCGATAGTCACCATTAGATTCTTCCAGCCGCTAATTCTATGTTGTGCAAAGGTTACATTTCACATTGAGGTTTCCAGTAGGAACATAAAATCTCTCAAATGGATACCAAAAGCATTATTTTTTCAAAGAGCCAAACTGAAGTTCGGGGAAGAAAAATAAGTCAGCATTTAATGGACGGAACAGAGTGGAAACATCTGACAGAACAGTAGGAAACTTCGCTCTGTTCTGAGTGCCTTGCCACTGCTCTGGCCATCTGTCATGCATTTCTCACGAAATAAACAATTTCAGAAATGTTTTGGCCAGGAAAGAGGCAATTTGCAGTCATCTGCCTATTTGTCCTATACGGACGAACAACAAGGCGGTGAAGGAAATCACTATCAAGGAGATGCTTTGACCCCCATAGTGAGCTTTCACTTGGAGATGTTTGGGAAGGACATGAACTGGAGAGGGAATAGGAAACGGGGAGAGGGAGGGCGTGAAGAGAAAGGAATTGCTGCCAAGAACAAACGCTGAATTTCCTTCCATTTTTATTTCCCGGAATCAGAGCGGATGCTAGAGGGACTGGCTGGGTGAAGGAGATAGGTGATGGGGGAGAATGATAATTCCTCTCTGTTAGGGCAGGAGGGGGTCTCCGTACAATTCTTGAACTATCTCCACAACCTGGCAACTCTTTCGTACCGGAAGGAAGATGACACTCTCGTTGTTTACTATTTTCTGTGTCTTACTTGAATGTACAAGGCTCTTCCCAGCACTCTGTATGTGACAGTCAGCTTTTCCTAGTACCCTTCCCTTAATGTTCCGAGGGTGTTTCTCCTAACATTGCAATGACACCTTTGAACTTGACCACTGGTGCCTTAATGTAATATTTTTAATAATGTATTGGAGAACGTTTTCTCTATTGAACGAGTCATATTCAGTTTTTCTCCTATGTGTTCTTCTACCCTGGAAATGTAATCTTTTTTTTTTCCTGGAGGAATATTGTGACAGTAGAACCTGGACGTGAACTAAGCTTCAATGTTGCTCTGGGCTCATGGGAAAGGCACTTTATCTCCTCGTTCTTTAACTCTACTCTTTGTTCCTCGGGGCTATGGTGAAGGTTGAATGAGATTATATATTTATAGTGCCTGGTTTGTATCAAGAGATAAACACGTATTTCCCCTTGCACATCTTTCCTCCTTGTTCCAACTACTCTGTACCCTGTTCCTGCCTTGCTCCCTGCCCTGGAATCCTTTCTTCCTCCTCGTCATTGTTCTTTTTATAGACAGATTCAAGGTCTGACACAATAGAGGAATTTTAAGTCAAGCATGTGCACTCCTCTTATAGCACACTATGGGAAAGGAAATTAAAGCTCTATAACTCATATTTTGTGAATCAATAAAAAGTAACATTTTTATCATCTTTAGTGTTGGTGATTCCATGTATCACTCTCCCCCTTAACCTTCTGTCTATCTCCATACTTATATTGTTCTTTCATGACGTCTTCTTTTCCGGTTCTGCCTAACAAAGTTGCCCATTGGAGCACTAGTGGCACAACTGCTATGGTGATAACCAACTATGTCCTGGTTGAATTTAAGGCTCCACAGGAGAAAACTCATGTTTGATACTGTAAATTTGACCAAGAACCTGTAGCTGGGGGCTCAGCATCCCCAGAAGAGAACATACCATTATTGTTGTTTTGTTAAATGGGCATTGAATTAATTTGCCTTCGAAATACTTGTCTTTATACTACGAATTACTATATCTTCAGTCCTCATTAGAGACTAGTTTTTCAGTGGATGGAGGTTCACACAGAGTCTCAAAAAAAGTCCAAGCGAAGAGAATAAGTTATTGGGAAGTATGCAATCATAAACAGAACATCATTTCACCCACGGAGCCCCTCTTCCAAGAAGGCTCGAGGAACACCACGGAAGACGAAGTGGGAAGATTGGAATGATCAGAATTTGAAGAGGACTGTTGTGAACTGGTGTCTTCTGTACATAACATGGCTGACGTAGGCGTGTACTCACTTCAGCTGCAGCATCTTGTATCACAGAAAGGTGAACTGCTCATGAGGACCCACATCTCCCCGAGGATTCTTGATATTTAATAATGGATGGGGGCAGGGGCTCCCCTTCAGTGGTATAACCACTGATAAGTTTTCCACGCATGAGAAAACAATATCATTGCTATTGCACAAACTTCTACTTAAACTCGGTGGACCATATAGATAAAAGGACATGAAAATGAGAAGGTGACTCGCTGGGGTGAGGTTCTGTGGGAGGCAGAGAAAAGACAGGCTAATAAGAGGTGAGAGCTGGTATTTGTTATACACCTGTATGAAGCTGTCAAAGAGTTTTATAAATGTATCCTTTTAAAGATAAACCACCAAAAGTGTTCTGGCCTTTAGTTGTGCTCTTTGGAATTGAGTTTGTCTTACTTCAAAGTACTTCAGAGTCCCCTGAGGTCCGGCTGCGTTTCTTGCATCCTTCCTAAATCCCTTTCAATATCTCTTTATAATTTCTTCACCCTTTTGGTTCCATTGCAGTTTTTCCCCTGTCTTGACTGTCCTCTAATTGTATACCCATTTGAGACTTACAGAAGAGTGATCTGCTCTCGTAACAACCCGGTAATATTATGGCGCACCTTGGTTGTTGAGTGACCCCATCAGCCTACATGTTAAAGGCTTGACCCCAAATGGTGCTATTGAAAGATGATGGAAACATAGGAGGTGGAGCCTGCTGTGACAGGGGACATGCCCTAGAAGAGAACTGTGGACCCTGTTCTTCTCTTTGCCTTTTCTCTTGGATTGTGAGAAGTAAAGAGTTTTCACTCTGATACATGCTCCTGCCAGGATGTGCTGTCTCTAAAGAATGATGGGGACCACTGGATCATGAACTGGACCTTCCAGTCACGTTCCAAAACCAGTTCTTCCCCTTCAGAAGTTCAGGTGTTTTGCGATAGGAACAGTAAGGTGACTGGCATCTCCCATTGGTCGATGTTTACTCGACGTGTACGGACACTGATGCTAGTGACCCATGACACCTGTTTCTTAGTGAGATAAAATTTCCCTTCTCACGTCTCACTTCCATAGGTGACCTAGTTTCAGACCACAGCATCTCTTTCAAACACACTTATAGCCACTTCATTCTTTTTATTAACTTGGGTATTTCTTATTTACATTTCGATTGTTATTCCCTTTCCCAGTTTCCGGGCCAACATCCCCCTAAACCCTCCCCTTCCCTTCTTTATGGGTGTTCCCCTCCCCACCCTCCCCCCATTACCACCCTCCCCCCAACAATCTAGTTCACTGGGGGTTCAGTCTTAGCAGGACCCAGGGCTTCCCCTTCCACTGGTGCTCTTACTAGGCTATTCATTGCTACCTATGAGGTCAGAGTCCAGGGTCAGTCCATGTATAGTCTTTGGGTAGTTATAGCCACTTCTTTACTGATGGGCTGGTTTGCTTCAAATTCTTGAAAAATCCCTAAACTCTATCTTTACCCACATAATTTGTAAGAGTCCTCCTCTTGGAAGTTGCTACCGGTCCTTCTGATCTTTTCCTTCCCTCCATTACCAGGTAAATGAGGTAACAACCACTATAATACAATTTTAAAAGTCATTTAAAATATTAGGACACTGCTCAGAAGCTTGCTTTGCATTTGTTTATTTCTGTTCCTTCAAGCTGGCAATGAAGTCAGGTTTTGAGTCGTCCCAGTCAACAGAGTACTTTGTGTTTACTCTTTGTGTAGTCTTCTGCAATGATGCACACTCCTACCTAAATAGAAAAGAATCCTGTGTTGTAATGAGGCCATTACTTTAGCTCTCCCTGGCCAAGAGAAAGAAGCAGGGAGCATGTGTAGCATTGCTAGAAGCCATAAAAGAGAAAGTAGAGTATACAGATTGGTTTGTGGCTGGGAGACACCAATGAGCCTGTCTGTAAATGAGCTCATTCGCTTCCCCTAAAATCGGAGTTGTGCTTAGGGCTATTTAAAAACATTAAGATTGTAAGCTATTACTTCATACAAGCAAGATAAACCAGGTCCTGGCCAAGTGACAGTAACCCAGCTTTCTAGCTCTGTTTTATAACAGCACCAAAGCCAACTATGCTAAGCTATGCTTCTCCCAATTACTTTCCCAAGCCCGTCTAATGTATGCCATGCTTTTGTGTGTGTTAAAGACCAGTGATGGTGATGTAGGACAGCCATTTAGAAGCAAATATGCTGGTATTTGCTTTGTGTGCATGGTCCCCAAATTTCTGCCTAAGAACATGCTAACTGGCTCAGGTCCAGCTTTTAGTAGTAAGCATTAAAGCGTTCTTTTCTTTTTATTTGTGTTTTTTCCAGTGTGTCTTGAGCCTAGGTCTTACTGTGTAACAATGGCTTGACAGGACCTCACTGACTGCAATCGCTTCACCTCTGCCTTCCAAGGATTGCGGTTATTGACATGTGCTGTCATGCCTAGCACACCCTCTTACGTGTAACATTGTCCCTCCTGCCCTTTCTTTTCAGTAGTCACAGAAGGCCATATGTGTGCCTTCCCGTATCATGTTTTGTTAAAGTTCAATAAACTGAGCCTCAGAGGAGGCAAGATTGGAAGGAAATTGAAGAAATGAACTGAAAACAGAGAGGCCAAGGCTTCCTTAAATATAAGGCATTAGGTTTTTTGGGAACTGTGGGTACAATGCTGGGTTAACACAGGATCCCATCTGTGCCTCTAAGAGTATACAGAACAGAAGGGGTGCGACTGCAGGAGCAGGTCACCAAGGAGTAAGTATTCAGAGCTAATCTTCCCAGAAAGGAAAAGTGAGGTCTTGCCGGCCTGATGACAGGGAGAGCAGCCTAGATTCCACACCCAAACATGATGGGAGCGTGGGGGGTAGAGGCACTCATATGGCATTCTGTGACTACCAAGAGGGAAGGACAGTAGGAAGACTGTGGAGTAGTAGCATGTATGGGAAGATATGCTAGGCATGGTGGTGTCTGTCTATGGAAGACAGAAGGAGAGGCCTGTTACAACCACTGAACTCAGGCAAACCAGAGCTACATAGCAATACACACACCCAAAACACATGATGTATTTAAGCCTTCTTCTTGAAAAATGATTTCTTACTGCTTTGATTGTTAATTGTTGGCTAACAGTGCTGGTACAAGATCCTGCAATGCTCTGAGTCTGTGAGAGCAGCATTTTCTTACCCTGCACTTACCATTTTCTCATGAGTTCAAGGAGATCCACCAATCACCATCTTCTCAACTTCTCCTTTACAACACTTCTTTCCCTCTTTCCTGATAGGCTCTCTGCACGGCTTGAACTGGAATGATATATTGCATTCACCTTAACCAATTAAAATCGGGAAGTCAGGAAGGAACAAATGGCCATAAGCCACTTGTGACAGTTGACCTGGTGGACATTTTACAGTAACATATTCAGTTTACTCTCCATCCAGGCACTTCTTACTCACTGTGGACAGAACACATGCAACCAAAAAAAAAAAAAAAAAAAGAAAAGAAAAGAAAAAAAAACAAAACCAAAAAAACAAAACAAAACAAAACAAAAAAAACAACCTACCAGTCAGCCCAATACAAAATCATAAACTTTAAAGTATTCTGGTGTTTTGGGTTATTTGTTTGTTTTGCATTCTTTTGGTACCTCAGTTGTACGGTTCTCAGATGCAAACTTTGCAGATGGCAGTCTCATAGCACAATGTCAAAAGCAGAATGAATCCCGTTGAACACACTGTGGCATGTACAGTCAATTATGGAGTTATTCTAGAACTTGAAAACCTGGTCATTGATTTTAGGATGCACAAAACCTTAAAGCAGGGGTTCTCAACCCAGTGGCTGTGACCCCTTTGGGGGTTGCCTATCAGATATCCTGCATAGCAGACATTCACATTATGATTAGTGACAGCTGCAAAGTTACAGTCGTGAGGTAGCAATAAAAATTATTTTGTGGTTGGGGGTTCGTGGCAGCATGAGGAGCTGTATTAAAGGGCCGTAGCATTAGGGAGGTTGAGAAGCGCTGCCTTAAAGGGTCTTGGTGGGCTGAGGCTCCTATTTGCTTCTGCGGGGTTCACTCTGATTTTTTTAAATAATCGAAGAGCGCTTTCTCTCTTTGAATCTTTTCAGTGGCTGTCATTGCTTCTGTAGGATGTGACATGCAAATCCTTTCACGGCTTTTATTCCCCAAACAATGCCAACCTATCCTGTGGCTTTAATTATATTTTATTCTTATTGGAAATTTTATGGATTTACATTTCAAATGTTATCCCCTTTCACCTCTCTCCCATACCCACTCGTCCTGCTCCTATGAAGATGCTCCCACTCCCATCCACCCACTCCCACCTCAACGCCCTGGCACTCCCCTACACTGGGAAACACGAGCCTTCACAGGACCAAGGGCTTCTCCTCCTATTGATGCCAGACAATGGCATCCTCTGCTACATATGGGTCTGGAGCGACCCATGGAGGGTCATGGGTCCCTCCATGTGGACTCATTGGTTGGTGGTTTAGTCCCTGGGAGCTCTGGTGGGGTCTGGTTGGTTGATATGTCCTTCCTATAAGGTTACAAACCCCTTCAGCTCCTTCAGTCCTTTCTCTAACTCCTCCGTTGGAGCCCCTGTGCTCAGTTCGATGGTTAGCTGCAAGCATCCTCATCTGTATCAGTAGGGCTCTAGGAGAGCCTCTCAGGAGAAATCGATATCAGGCTCCTGTCAGCAAGCACTTCTTGGCCTCAGCAATAGTGACTGGGTTTGGTGGCTGCATATGGGATGGATCCGAGGTGGGGCAGTCTCTGGTTGACCTTTTCTTCAATCCCTGCTCCACTCTTTGTCCCTGTATTCCTTCCTGTGAGTATTTTGTTCTCCCTTCTAAGAAGGACTGAAGCATCCACATTTTGGTCTTCCTTCTTGAGTTTCATATGACCTGTGAATTGTTTCTTGAGCCTTCTGGTTTTTGGGCATGCCATGTGTGTTTCATTGTGATTGGGTTAGCTCACTCAGGATGATATTTTCTAGATCCACCCATTTGCCTAAGAATTTCATGTGTCATTGTTTTTGATAGCTGAGTAGTACTCCATTGTGTAGATGTACCACATTTTCTGTATCCATTCCTCTGTTGAAGGACATCTGGGTTCTTTCCAGCTTCTGGCTATTATAAATAAAACCGCTATTGACATAGTGGAACATGTGTCCTTGTTAAATGTTGGAGCATCTTTTGGGTATATGCCCAGGAGTCGTATAGCTGGGTCCTCAGGTAGTACTATGTCCAATTTTCTGAGGAGCCTCCAGACTGATTTCTGTTGTTGTACCAGCTTGCAATCCAATCCCACCAACAATGGAGGAGTGTTCCTCTTTCTCCACATTCTCACCAGCATCTGCTGTTACCTGCATTTTTGATCTTAGCCATTCTGACTGGTGTGAAGTGGAATCTCAGGGTTGTTTTGATTTGCATTTCCCTGATGACTAAGGATGTTGAACATTTTTTTAGGTGCTTCTCAGCCATTAGGTGTTCCTCAGTTGAGAATTCTTTGTTTAGCTCTGTATCTCATTTTTTAATAGAATTATTTAACTTACAGGAGCTTTGCAATTTTATGAAGTCCCATTTGTCCATTCTTGATCTTAGAGCATAATCCATTGGTGTCAGTCATCCTAAGGCTCCCATATTTAAAAACTTGGTCCCCAGTTGATGGTGCTGTTTGGGAAGGTTTTGGAAGTGGAGCATTACTGGAGGAAGGATGTCACTGGGGGGTGGGGATGGCTTTGAGAGCTTAAGGTCTCCTGCTACTGTCAACAGAAAAGGCACTGATATATTCAGAAAGATTTCATTTCATACAAGTGAATGAATACTTGTATTTATCAATACTCATCAATTATATCTGAATACATCCCAGATAGATAGATAGAGATAGATAGATAGAGAGATAGAGATAGAGATAGAGAGATAGATAGATAGAGATAGATAGATAGATGTGTGCGTGCCCACACACCACACACACACACACACACACACACACACACACACACACACACCGACATGTATGTAACAGATGTGGTGACTTGGCAGATGCCCATAATCTTTAATTTTTTGGTTGTGAGCCTAGCCTTTAATGGCTGAGCCATCTCTCCAGCCCACCCATAATCTTTAATTCAGACTAAGTTTCTGGAAGACACAGAATGCACATGCAGTTACATGATTTGCTTGATAAATTCTCACTTACCTGCATGGAATATCTCCTTGTTTCTTTCTGACTTCCTCCTTTAGAATTTCTTTCACTAGTCTCCTATCCTATGTTATCCTTCCTGTCAACAGAACAATGCACGATTTGGGGACCAAAGGTCATCCTTTTTACACATCATCTCAGGCACGTCTTGCTTTCAAACCCACTTTGGTTTGAAATGAACTCAATTGGAATGCATGTCTTCACATGACCCATTCTATCTTTTGTTGTTTGTACCGTTGGTGTTTGACTTTTCCGAGCCCGGAGCTCATCAGGAGGTCTGAACAGATCACTTCCTCATAATCAGGAGAGCGTGGGCTCAGGATGACCATGTTCTAGGCTTACCTCATGTGTACTTTTGTGAATCTGCGTAGGAAGATTTTTCCAACACAAGTTGATATGCACAGAAATAGAAGCGGTGAAAGTAGTGTAGATATAAAATGTTTGTTTAGGGATGATGCTTTCTTCCTGCTGTCTTGCACATCAGCATGGAAACCCTGGGAAGTTTCTCTTAGAGGCTGGGTGGTGCCTTTAAAAATATGTAAGGAGAGTTCAGTGCTCTGTGCAAACTTACAGATTTACTAGCAGCCGAGCCAACACAGCAATGATATCCTGTGGCCAAAGGACTTGCATACATTCTCCCCGGGAGTAATACACTCCTACACTCACTACACTGTCAGTCAGCTGGCAACAATGCCCCCTCCCTCTGAGTGTGTTTACATCACCAGAGTCTTTCCTACCACTTCCCAGGCTTAGGATACATTCTTTCCTTTCTGGTTCCATAAACTGGGAAGGACAGCACGATTCCTTGATTTCTCTACCCGAAAAAAAGCCCCTTTCTCATAGACGTTATACTGGACCCTGCTGTCTCTCTGGCTCTGGTTCTAGAGGAACCAGTGTTGCCTGTTCTACGCTGCATGCCGGTTATCCCAAAGTAATAAGAGTGAGATGCTTGCACTTTTGTTAGTGTTGGTGGTGTGCAAATGGAAGCCATTGTTGAAGCTACTTGACATCAGATGAGATAGGGTACCTTCCGGAATTTTTGTTGTGAGTGAAAATATCTATCGGTTCCTAGGCTGTTTCTCAACCTGTCATGCCGTCTACTTAATCATAAATAATTTATAATGCTTCTGTGTGTGTGTGTGTGTGTGTGTGTGGTGTGTGTGTGTGTGTGTGTGTGTGTGTGTGTGCGTGTGTGTGTGGTGCGTTCAAAACAGGTTTTCTTTGTGAAGCTATGGCTCTCCTGTGAACTTTGTGGACCAGGCTGACCTTGGACACAGATTCCTCTTCCTCAGCCTCCTGTGCTAGAATTAAAGGTCTAAGCTACCACTGCTATTATTCTCATATAATTCTGAAATGAAAAGAGATGGCTACTACAATCTACCTACACATCATTTAAAAAAACTCAATATAATGCCTAAAAAAAACTTTAAAAGGAATAGAAAGGAATGCTTTCTAGCCGGTTACCAATGAGTCTCATGATGCAAATGCATGGGATGGGTATTCTAGAGAAGATATTAGAGTTGCATCTCTTAGCTAAATCAACATCAACCTCTAACAATTACAAGGGTGGATGGCAGGCATGTTTAGTTTGGAGAAATCCAGGATCGAAAGTAGCATCAGAGGTACCATGATCAGGATGACATTTGCATTAAAAAGGTGATGAAGTTCGGATAAAATAAAGAACAGTCTTGAATGAGAAGTTCGGGCTGTCGTACGTTGCCGTATACAATGGAAGCCTCTTCTGGGCTCAAATAGTATGAACAAATGTTTTAATGGAGACGAATAAGCTCTGGAACATTGAAAAGTTAGATGGGATGCAAAACAGGTTGTTGTTGCTGGTGGCTTGGTTCGTTCTGTCTGTCTGGACCTTTCTGGCAAGTTTCAGGACCTCTGCACTCCTGGAGCCCGGCTAGGTATGAGATCAAACTCAGTTTCGTTATCTTGATAACAAAAACAACAACAACAATCCTCTGATTACTAAAATGTCACGAAAGGGATGACAAAGCACTCATTGAGGGCCACGTTGCCTGTCAGCAGGGAATGTGGACAGAGTGGGAGAAGATGTGGTAGGTGTGATGGGAGTTTAGTTTGACATTTACTGGGACCCAAGATGCTGCAGTGTTGCTGAAGGGACGTAACGTGCTTTTGAACTCCATCTCAGAAACTGGGCCGGAGTTAGGCAGCCCGCAGAGGCGTAGCAGCCTCCTGAAGGTCACACAGCGAGGAAGGAAGGAGAGGAGCGGAGCTTGATTCCATAGTAGGAACATTCTTGGCTCTGTGACCGAGCAGAAAATGAAGAAATGGTCAGTACCACACACAGAGCCAAGAGGCCCCGGCATGGAAATTTCAAGGGGGTTCCCAGCTGAGCCATGCCAGATGCCTGAGAGCCCAGTTTGGGCAGAGAACGTCAATCAAGCTATTCACAGGCCCCAGCTGAGGGAGGTCCTGTCCACCGCTGTGCGGCAGAGTCGGAATCTTGGCCCGAGACCCAGCCTGGAACAATGCCACTCTCTATGGGATTTTTCATTCTTTCTCTCTCTCTTTTTTTTTTCCTTAAAAAAAAAGAAACTCCATTGTTTTCCCTTTTATAATAGAAATAATAGATGTTCGTTGTAAAATGTTCCTACAGTGTAAAGATGCAAAAAGCAAGAAGAGACAATTCTATAATCCCATCGCTCAAAATTAATTACTACTTACATCCATTTGCTTTGGTTTTTTTTCCCCTTGTGTGTATAAAAACATTAATTTTAAAAGACATCGTATTACAATGACTGCTTTTAGCTTATTGCGCTTATCTTGCGATGGATATATTTTGATTTTCAATCACTACCGATCTGCAACAACCTGGATCCTTCCTTCTTTTCTGTAGTCTCCCTCCAAATACAGAGCTGTGTCTGCTTTCTTATTAGGTCCAAGAGGAAACTGTCAAGGGGCAAACAGATCTCAGAAATAATCTTTTTTTTTTTTTACATTTTTTGCCCCACACATGGTACTACACAAGGTGCCATTGGCTATGCATACTTGTGCAAGAGTAAAAATACCTTCGTGATTAAGTGGCCAAATCACCATGAAAGACTCCACCAAATGACATTTTACTAATAGCGCCTGAAAATGTCGATCTTTTTTTTTTTTTACCCCCCGAGTAATCTATTTAGTAACAATTTATTTACTGTTTGTTCTGAGGAAAAATAGGCACCGATCATTTGAAAACATATAGAAAGAGTGCGAAATAATTATCTTTTGGACTCATAGCTCTCAAACCTAGCTACTGAAAGGTTTGAGTGTGAATTTATAGCCCGGTGGGTGGTGTTCTACCAAATGTGTCCACTGGAGACCTGAGGGCAACTCTCCAGACAAAGGATCTTCGGGTTAGATTAGCAAAGTCAAGGGAAAGAATCCTTGATTCCACCGGGCCTACACCACTGTTAGGTGAGAGAAGGGAAGGCACAGAACACGGAGTAATAGAAAGAGAATCAAGACTAAGGTGGTTCAGCCACAAGCCAGGGAGTGCCAAGGATTACCAAAGACTTCCAAGGACTTCCAGCACATGCCAAGGATTAACAGTGGTCGTGACACGGAACCACAGTGTACTTTTTTCTTGTGCATACATGTTTTCAGTTCTTTTGGGTGTACAATCCTGCTTGACATTCAGAAGAAAGAAATGACAGACTGGTTCCACCATAATCACATCACTTTATAACCCCGTGAGCCACGTATGTGGGTTTGTCGCTCACGCTGGTTTTCCCTTTTTAAAATTATTGCAGTTGTTGCAGTAGGGATTTTATGGAAAGCTAAGCGGACAGGCACCAGGTGAGCTTCTCCTCGGTGCTTCTAGGAAGAACCTCCCCTCTGACAGTTTTATTTCCAGCTTCTTGCCTCAAGACCTTCGAGAGGATAAATGTCTGGGGTTCTTCCGTTGCCACAATATTTGTGGTAGTCAGCGTGCTAGGCAACCGACATCTCTCCACGCCTCTGTCTCTTCATATGCACATGGGCACCACACATGGTCAATAGGATCAGTACGTACCTGCCTGTAGGCATCATTGTAAAAGCTTTTCTTTAAAAAAATTCTCCTGCTATAATTGTAGTCTCCATTGCTTACTGCCCCCATCTGCTAACCAGGGCATAGTCCTGGAAGCTTCCAACCTCTGTACAATCTAATCTAGACATAAAATGTTTTCAGCCCCTGAGACTTGCTGCTGAATAAGCTCACCCCTTCCTAGTTATTTCTGATCTCCGGCTGGCTGATTGAACTCAGCTGTTCCAGCTCTAAACTCCTCTCCAAGCTGACTGTTCAATCTGGCTTCTCTCTCAGCCCGTTCTGAATGGCTCTTTTGGGTTCCTACTACCTTTGGCAATCTATTCTAATCTTCGGAATCCTTTCCATTCTCTGGTTTGTTCTGTCTTCACCCGTGTCTAGCTTGTTCTCTCTCTCCGTCCTGTTTCTGTACAACTGTCCTGGTAAAACTGCCTGCTTCCTTGTCTCATTCTCTGTGCTGTTTCCTTTGGTAGCTTCCTTTTCTTTCTCTTCTCCTGAGAGCTGGGCATATCCTATTATGTCAAATCTTTCTGTGATCCATCGCTGTGACTGGCTGTCATTCACGTGACATCACTTTTAAACATAGCCACTTCCTTCCACAGACTAACTTTAAATTTACTGTCTGGGATAAAAGGTATATACTAAGGGTGTGTGTGTGTGTGTGTGTGTGTGTGTGTGTGTGTGTGTGTGTGTGTATTTTAGCCACAGGGATCAAAGGCATGTGCTAAGGGCTAAAGGCTAGCCACACCACACCTAGAAACTATGTTTTTCAGCAAATAACACAATCCTGAGGTACACAGTGAGATGAAATATCCCGCAACAGATAATCTCTTGTGCACTGTGTGAAAGTATCACCTGTCAATAAAAAAACCATGGCCTATTGAAAAGGGTCGAGTAGAAGGTGTGATATCCAGCGGGGAGAGAGAGAGAGACACTCTGGGAAAGAGTCAGCTGCAGGTGATTCACCCCAGACTCTGAAGAAGTCAGATTCGTGTAACTGAGGAGAGGTGACCAGCCCTGTGGAACACATAGAAGAGTGTAAATGGATTCACGGAGTTACAAGCTAGTAGGAGAAAAAGTGTAGCTTGAGGCCTAGGCATTAAGTCAGAATTAGATAAGCCTCCAGGTTATTATTTGGGAATTGGGAGAGACACAGGAAAAAAATGATTATATTTTACATATTGCTTTTGTTTGTTTAATATATCTGCATTAGTTAAAAGAGAGCCGCACAATCTATTTTCAACATTTACGTGAAGATTTTTTTTTATTTTTTGAATTTTAATTAATTTACTTTATAGCCTAACTGCAGTTTCCCTTCCCTCCACTCCTCCCAGTCCCACACACCTTCTCCCCGCCCCCAACAACCCCATCCACTCCTCGTCTCTTTCTTTTAAGAAAAGGGGAGGTCTCCAATGGATCTCAACCCATCTTGGCATAGCAAGTTGCAGTAAGACTGTGCATATCTCCTATTGAGGATAGCCTGGGCAGCGGAGTAGGGGAAAGGATCCCAGAGACAGGCAACAGAGTCAGGGACAGCCCCTGCTCTCACTGTTAGGAGTCCCACTGGAGACCAAGCAACACAACTACTACATGTGTGCAGAGGTCAATCCTTTGTGTCAATCCTCTGCGTGCTCCCTGGCTGGCAGTTTAGTTACTTTGAGCCTCTGCGGGCCCAGTTCTCTTGTGGTGTCCTTGACCTCTCTGGCTCCTACAATCCTTTGCTCCTGTTCTTCCTCAGGATTCCCCAAACCCTGCCTGATGTTTGGCTCTGGGTCTCCATACCCATTTCCCTCAGTTGCTGGGGGAAGCCTCTCTGATGACAGTTATACGAGGCCCCTGTCTGCGAGAATAACGGAACATTGATAAAAGTATCAGGGGTGGGCTCTCTCTTATGGGATGGGTCTCAAGCTGGACCAATCACTGGTTGGCCGTTCCCTCAAGTTTTGTCCCATCTTTATCCCTGTACATCTCATAAGCAAGAAAATTGTAGGTCAAGGGTTTTAAGGCTGGGTTGGTGTCCCAATCCCTTCATTTGAAGTCTTGCCTGTTTAGAGGAGATGACGCTTCAGGCTGTATATCCCGCATTGCTAGGAGTCTTAGCCTGGGTCACCCCCATAGATTCTGGGAGTTTCCATTGCACTAGGTTTCTAGCTCATCCCAGAGACGCCTCCCCCTTTCCATTTGTCTCTCTGAGTGCTCCTTCCAACTCTGTTCTCCCCTGACCTAATCCCCCCTGTTCCTAGATGTCCCTCTACTTAGTTCCTACATGTTCCTAGGTGACTCTGCTTAGTAGTCATTCCCTGTTTCTGTCTCCCTCCAGTCTAATAGCCAACCTTACAGATTCACCTCCTTAACATTTGGTATACATGATGTCATTTAATATGTGGCCGCTGGCACATGGCCTTTCAAGTTTTAGCTCAGCATTCTCAACGTCCATTCCAACTGTAATTTTTAGAAACATTCCATCCCCTTTTGTGACCGAATAATATTCTCCTATACCAGTACTATCTATTAATGCGTTGGTTATATTTTTAACCACTTACATTTTTGGATACATGAATGGTGCTGTCATGAACCTACACGTACTATTTTATGGGATCAAATGCTTTCAACCCAACAGTGGAAGCGCAAGGTCACAGGGCAATTCTGCTGAACTTCTGGAGGAAATGTCAAAGCATAGTAGCCGCACCATTATATATTTCTAGCAACTTGCAATTTTCCTCTTTTCCATTTGTTCTATTATTGTAAGTGCCCTGGAGGGTATTGAAGAGTATCAAGTTGCCATTTTGATTTGCATTTCCTTAATAACTAATGATTTTGACCACAAAAATCACTTTCAGTCCTTCAGAGTATTCCATTGTGTATATGTACCATGATTTTTTTCCAGCATTTTCTTAGCTCCCTTATGAATGGATAGCTAGTTACCAAACTCTTTTTGCCATCAGAAGTAATCTGTCTTCTTTGGTGAACTAGGAAAGCTTCTTAGTGTAGAGTTAGGTTTAAGATCACTGGCAAGAGATCACACTCACTCTCCAGTCTTATAATGTAGAGAAAATCTCTTGGGTACTACAGAGCTGCAACACCTGTCAATTAAAGCTGATTGGCCTATAGCTAAGGCGGGACATAGAAGGTGGGACATTCAGTAGGCAGAGAGGATTCTGGGAGAGAGTCATGTGTAGGAAGACTCATGCTGAAACATGGAGGAGAGACGTGTGAAAGCTAAGCAGAGGTAACCAGCCATGTGGCAGAACTTAGATTAAAATAAATGGGATTTTTAAGTTAGAACATAATCAGGGAACCAACAAAACTTAAGACCAAGATATTTGTAAATATATTTTGAGTCTCGGAATCGTTATTCTGGGAGCTTGAGGTTGGGAGGAAAAACTTGGCGTTAACAAAGCAATCTTCCTTTAAAAAAATGGGTTTATTTTCTGGTAGTGTTTATTTTTCTCCATAGTGATGAACGACGCACCAATTAAGTAACTATTCTAGGTTGCAAGAAATGCCATATTTTGGTCTTTACTAACAGTCCATTTATTTGTTTTGAGATGAAGTTTTGCAAGGCAACCCATGCTGGTCTTAAAACTCAAGACCTTCTGGACTCCGCCGGTCAACCAACTCTCACTCTTAAAATTTATTTCAGTGAGATGCGTGGGTGCATATTGTTCCTGTTGTGGAGGAGACTGAATTATAATTCTGCACCATGGTTTAAAGAAGTTTACACATTCATAATCTCAAGGTTCATATGCTATTGTTTGAAGACGAAGCTGTCTCTGGAGATGTGCTGTTAGACGACAAAGTTAACACTAACTCTCCCCGCTCTCTCTTTATTACCTCTCCCTCTCCCCGCTGGTCTGTCATGAGGAGTACAGGTTTCTTCCATCACAAGTCCATCCTATTAATATGCTGCACCGGCACAGGCCCAAAACAACAACACCAAGTAACCTTATAGGTGCAGATCTCTAAAGCCAAGAGCCAAGGTAAATTTCACTATTCTAGGTCTTTGTCACAGTGCTGGAAGGCAGACCCATACAAGGAACTAATCGACAATGAGCCTGTGAATCACGCTGGTAGTTGCTAAAGGCAGAAGTGAGTTACACATGCTGAAGAGTGCTAAGACACTCAAGGCCAGCCTCATATAAATCTTATACTAGCATCCTGCTCACTTAGAGCTCTTGAGACCACAACACACAGTTTTCTTTTACTCCTTATGTCTCTCTGCCCAGATTGAGGGAACACATGATTCCACATTCTTACAACACTTGGGTCCCAAGGCTTAAGGGGACCACATGCAAATATCAAACCATGTCTAGAACTCATTTTGATCAATAAGTTATTTGTACATGTACGCAAACAAATGAGCAAAAATAATGCACTGTGCTGACTTGTCTGTCTTTCTCTGGAGAGAATCATTCCAGCCTCACATGTTTGGTGAAAATAGTGAAAGTAACAGGTAGTGCTTGTTCTTCCAAAAATAACCTGAGAACTACATTCCACAGCAGCCAAAGGCTGAGAACATTTCCCTGTAGACCCTTAGGTACCCCTACTCATTGCTTGACATTTGGGGTTAATAGATCCAATAGCACTTGTAATCTGTCTATGTTCAAAGACTCAAACAAATGACCGTGTCACATAGATTGTGTTTGCTTATGAATGAACAAGATGGGCTACTTCTTACTGTATGTTTCTATGCACAAGCGTGTGTATACCCACGTAAGTGAATGGAAAACTAGTCCCTCCTAAGTTTAGATCCACATGCAGGATTCTGCAAGCACTTTCCATGCCCTGTGAAGAGCACATCTGTGGTTTTGGTTGAGTCTACCTACAGTGGAAGGTAGAAGTGACTCCTAATCGATTAGCAAATGACCCTTCTGTGGAAATGAGGATCAAGTCTGGGAAATAGCTGTAACAAAAGGGACAGGGAGGTTGAAAGTTAAAGGACTGAAGGCATGCTCGTGGCCCATAAATATCCCTGCCCTAGAGGCCCACGTGCCCAAAAAAATCCCATGAGATTTTGTTAATTGTAATTGAATATGAATCAACTTATGTAAAATCCAAAAGCGTAAGTGAAGTAATTAGGGTGAGAATAGCCAAGGATCGAGGCAAAATAATGAACAGAATGGCATCTTGTATTTGTGTCTTGTCATCTTATGACTTGATTCTCCTACGGTTGGCTGCTGGAGTTATTATCCTTGTGCTGATTTGATGGACATCTTCAGGGACTGGGCCAGAAAACTCCAAGGGTAGGAGCAGGATAGGACTGGTCCTGCCCAAAGATGCTGGCCTGAAGTGAAAATGAAGATGAGGCAGGATTCAGTGTTCTTCAACCACCACACTAAATCATGATGGGCCTTACGAGTATTTACGACTCTTGCAGAGAACCTGGGTTCAGTTCCCTGAATCCACATGATCCCTCATAGCCATCCATAACTCCAGTTCCAGGGGACTTGTCACCTTCTTCCGAATCCCATGGGCACCAGGCACACACAAACAAAACACGCATACACATAAAATAAGAAAAATAAATCTTTCTAAAATATTTTGAAGAAGTCACGGCAGCGGAACAATAAAGCGCCAGGTGACGGCCGTGGAAATCACTTCTAATGTCTTCAGTTAGTGGGAAGGAATTTTTCTCACTCTTGGTTTTTCCATTTGAATAAACGATGGCAATTTGATTTTCCTTTTCCATGGAGATTTTTGTTTGTGTGACCTTAGTTGTGGTAGTTCTTGGACTCTGAATACATTTCCATAATCCTCACCAAAGGGGGGGTGATTAAGAACTGGTGGATTCTGGGCATTAATTTTTTTAATTTATGTTTTATTTGTGTGTATGTGTGAGTGAATACTGCGTGTATGTAGGTGCCTCTGGAGACTTCGAGAGGCTTCAGATACCTCAGAGCTACAGTTATAGGCACTGAGCCATGTACGTGAGTGCCAGGTTCTGTGGGGAGCAGCAGGGGATTCTTCACAACTGAGCCTTCTCTCCATTCCAGGTGTTTACATTTTGACTAAACAACAAGCACACAGAGGCTAACGACATTGAGCTCTGCAGTTTCCCCGCACCACCATGGGAGTCATGCTGCTGTTTCTATGTCGTGAAAGAAACCGAGGCTTGGAGAGGGTAGGGGGTTCTTCTGCTGTCCTTCAGAGTCACCTTCCTCACGGAGTCAGGGTCATGCCTTTCTTACATCCTGTCTGTGACTCTGCTTGAGCCAAAAATTCACATAAGCTGCTGTTTACGGGGACGCCTGACACTTGGTAGAAAACTGCATTGTGATGAATGACCGTTTCATTAACACTGGCGAGTGCTGCCTTGTTCTCGTGTTTTGAACAGGGTCTCATGTAGCACAGGCTGACCTAGAACTTACTGTGTAGCCAAGCATAACCTTCAATTTCTGATTCTCCTGCCTCTACCTCCAGAGAGCTAGGATTACAGGTGCGTACCACCAGTCCCAGTTTTATTTGGTTGAACACAGGGCTTTGTGAACCTTGGGTGAATACTTTCTTAATGGAACTATGCTCCTATCCCCATTCTTATCTTTAAAGGGATACAGTAGAGCAATGGAGTCATGAAGACTTGTCTGGATACATGTTTTTGTAGTACCCCTGTCTGGATCCCATATGCATTCCTGCTGCTTTGAAAGAGAATTCGTCCTTATATCCACAGAGAAGCATAGTCCTCAGGCCGCATCAGGGAAACTTCTCTTTGCAACAGAGACCATTACAAAAAGCCACGAGCAATCAAAAATGCACAGTTGTGGGGCCCAGTCCCAGCTAATGCATCTATAATAGAATGCCTGTAGGTAAGGATCAGGGAACATTGCAGAAGAGGGGGTGGGAAGATTCTAAAGGGGATGGAACATTTCTAAGACCCTGAGGAGAAGAAGTGTGCTATGAGGTTTCGTATCCTGGCAATGTCAGACGCTAAACCTGTAAAGTCTCGCCAACGGCACTGCCTAAACGTGAGCTGAAGAAAGACAGTAAAAATACACGTGCTAACATGGAGGTGAAGGATGACTTATGGGGCTTCCAGGAGGCCTCAACTCTATAGGAAGAACTACAGGTAACTAGGGAATGCTGAGAGTTTGAGGAAAAGTCTTCCCCAGGGAAGAGCATGCCAGGTGTTTATCCAGTACCAAATGGTCGGCCCTGAAAACACACATACAGGTAGCACTGTACAAACTAAGCGAGTTGTTCTTATATATTAGAGGGGGAGAGAGAGGGAGGGAGAGAGAGAACAATTAGTAAAAAAAAAAAGGGGGGGTCATGAATTTAAAAGAGCAGGGAAGGATATATAAGAAGGAAAGGAAAGGGAGAAATGATGTAAATGTGTTATAATTTCAAAGAATGTAAGAAAGATTAAAAGAAAAAATTCTTATCACTTCCTTGAGACTTTCCATGTTTTCTTTTCGTTTGTTGGCTTTCCCTTTTGTGGTGTAGGGGATTCACCCAGGGCCTCTGGCTTCTGAGCAAATGCTGTGCCACAGAAGATCCCCCCAGATGTCTTTATGTTGCTGTGAGACCACCCTTCAAAGTAAGTTGTTCAGGTTACACTTGAACTCACGCTCTAGCCCAGGCGGGCCTTAAACTCGAACTCCCCCTCCTCTCAGCCACCACGTAGATGGGAATACAGGTTGAGCTACCAAGCCTGGCTCAGCTCTCTGTTTTGTTCTGAAGGTACAGTAAAACCAAATGCTGCAAAGAGGATTGGTAAAACCAAGGAGAACTCAGTGTAGGGCACGAAAACCGACACTGACCCCTACTCTTTCTACACCTCTGTTTCTGCCGCACTTCCTGGGGTATGCCGAATTTTTGCAAAAAGTCAGGAGGTTTAGAAACCACACAGAGGAACATTCCTTGGAAAGGAACTCTTCAATGGTCTAAGATTACAGGTCCTTGAAACAGAATGGTATGCAGTTGACTTTTCCATTCGCAGTTCCAGGAAAAAAATGGGATTTTTTTCCCATTAAGAATACTGTTATTTAGTTATTTTGAAGTATACAGTACATACATGTATTTTTTTCCAAAACCACTAGATTTCATAAGTAGCACACGTTCGAGTATCATGAGCCTTCTTTATTGATTTTAGAACAGCTGTGGGCTCGAGTGTAGAAAAATTGTGTTTAAATACAGAACAGAAGCCGAGGCCTTCATCCTTCCATTTGTAAAGCACTTAAATATACTATGTGTTTCTTAAGAATGCCGTAGTAGGGCTGGGGATTTAGCTCAGTGGTAGAGCGCTTACCTAGGAAGTGCAAGGCCCTGGGTTCGGTCCCCAGCTCCGAAAAAAAGAACCAAAAAAAAAAAAAAAGAATGCCGTAGTCACTCCTATTAATAATATTAAAATCTACAAAACAACTGCCTGTAAATTGTTGGAGGTCTAACTGTTCTAGATATAGTGCATTGATTTTTTTACCCTGACCAAAACAAACAAACAAAAAACAAAAAACAAAAAAACAACTTATGTCTTCTTTGAAAAGAAAATTCTTTAAAACTTAAGAATCCTAATTAAATAAAATGTAACTAAGCCACTGTATATTGTCATTTTCTCCTTCCTTTCCTGTCAGCTAAGTGGAAAGCAAGCTGCCCAGGGTAGGTTTTGTCCAACTTGACACAAACTAGAGTCAGCTGGGGAAAGAGACGTTCAATTGAAGAATGGCTTCTATTAGAGTTTCCTGCGGGCATAGCTGTATTGTTTGTTGTTGCTGTTGTAGTTACTGATGGACGTAGGAGGGATGTTACCTGGGCAGGTGGTCCCCGGTGCTATCAGAAAGTAGGCTGAGAAAGCCATGAGGAGCAAGCCAGTCAGTAGCTTCCCTGCCTTGGCTTCCCTCAGGGATGGCTGTGGCATGAATGCAGGACACCAAATAAACCCTTTCTCCCCGGGTTGATTTCAGCCCACATTTTCAATACTCCAACAGAGGATCAAAGAGGTCTAGGCTACATCTATACAGGGAGCCGCCTAAGCTCTCTAAGCCTGGGTTAACCAACTTAGTTTGTTTCTCTTATAAAATAAGGGGGGGGGAAGGTAAAAACAAAACAAAACATAGAACTCCTGTAAATGAGAGACCGTGAACTAAAATGATTTGAGAGAGAGAGAGAGAGAGAGAGAGAGAGAGAGAG
The DNA here is from genome assembly GCF_021556685.1 of Rattus norvegicus. Classification (NCBI taxonomy): domain Eukaryota; kingdom Metazoa; phylum Chordata; class Mammalia; order Rodentia; family Muridae; genus Rattus; species Rattus norvegicus. Next base: position 9,493,663 of record NC_141534.1, read on the forward strand.
AGAGAGAGAGAGAGTCCGTAGAAAGTACTGCTCTTAGAAGTTCAGGAACCTACGATGGGAGGGGCCTGACCCCACCTCCGAAAAGTGTCAGTAAGATACAGTCGTTCTGCCTGCATGGTTCTACCGTCTTCGGTTGGTCCCTAATCTCTGCAAAGCTCTCCAAGGGCCAAGAAGGCCACCAGTAACTCCTGGCGAGCATCTAACTTTGTCAAAAGGTATCACAAAGAAAGATCTATTTCACAGCCGTGATCATAACTGCAGGACAATTCAACGGCTCTAACCCCAGCAAGCGTGACTTGAGTTTTGTGTTTATCTTTGAACCACAACAGATGCAAGATTTTTAAGCGAGGCCCTAGGCCAGCTTTCAACGTTGGAGGTACCTGGAAGGCAGTCAAAGGCCTGAAAGGATCGGGAAAATGAAAGCGGACACAGAGGAAAGCCAAAGATAGAACAGAAGGAAAATGTGTGGCCGGTATTCCAGGTGAACACTGCCTATGAATCATCCTTCCTAATGGGGCTTTTAAGGGCATCCACCAGATCACGCGCTGCATATCAGGTATCAGTGGCCACAGTAATCTGGTCGAAGAAAGCTACGAGCCACAGCCCAGCCCAGCACAGCAATGATTCAGGCTTCCGCTTGGCCACATTTTCAGGGGTTCACCGTGTTCTACTACCATCTGTTATTTTGTAGACACCGTGGTGTGAAGAAATAGGACAGTAATCATCTTGCTCTGTGTCCTTTCAGCTTTTGAAGACGCTGTTAACATCCCAGTTTACTGCCTTGTTCAGTAATATCAGTGGTCGTCCTGTTAGTGGTTTCCACTTGGCCTTTCTTCTACAACATCTCAAATATCATTGATCTACCTTATTGGTCAGGAAACCAATGAGAGGGTTCTGCCAACAGCTCAGGATGTCCATCTAGCCTGCGCCCTCGGCAGCTGGGATACAGGTGGATTCTGTTGGTTCCATGAGGTGGATTTGAACTGAGTTTCTGTTATTGTCGGTCTTCTGGCTTTTAATCTAAATGAGAAGGTCGGTTGCCACTTTAGACTGCCCTGTACATGGAGGAGTTGTGATGCGTTTTTCAAATCCTAGAGTTTCACTCTGGAGTTCTGCCTTCTAGTTCTAATCCCTGGGTACTGTCTTAGATGAGAGCCTTCCTAAAGGCACTGAGAGAAGAATTAGCTCCCAGTGGTCCCATGAAAGAATATGGAGAAGAGCAAGACAGAAGTGCAGAGAAAAAGACGATGAGTCTGTTGGTGAGTGGTAGACAGTTTAGCGTCCCTGGGACTTTCTGAACATCTGTCTAGGTCAGACCTTAGCATAAATTCCACAGAGGAACCACAAAGCTGGCAAATTGCTTTTTATCTCTGATGTCCCGGCGGTTCAGAGTGGCTGAGGCAATGAACCTGGGGCACTCAGAGTGAACTCCATTGACCAGAGCTTTGAAAAGAATCAAGCTAACAGAATGGCACTTCTGTATCTCAAGATCACACCCAAAGTGTGCATGGTGGTCGTCCAAAGAGACAGATCGCTGAGCAGAGTCTAGAATAGACTACAAAGAAGAAAAGTCACTGGGGCAAATTCTGCATGGTAGACAGATGTTCTTTTCAATTTTCAATAATATTGCTGGAACCATGTTCACATGCCATAAAAGAAAGGGAGCTTGGATCTCTTCTATGTTTTCTATCTTACTTTACAAATAACTGGACGGATCATAGAGCCACATGCAGAAACTGAGGTGTATGTGTTTCAAACTTATAAAGACAATGTAATGGATTGGAGATTTATCAGATGACAATAAAAGCATAATCCATAGACGAGAAAAGATCACTCCATTCAAATTAATAAAAGCTGGAGTTTTCTGAAAAGACAACCCGTGTGCCGGAAGAAACCTCTTGTAAGTTACACATCCAATGTAGTAGTCCGCCGTCTTGTAATCCCAGCACTCGTGGTGCAGGCCAACTTTACAATGAGGCAGACGCCAGCCTGGACTACATGAGACACTATCCCAATAAACATTAAAAAAAATACCTCTCTGTGAACAAACAGCAAAAACCCTTCTATGCGTACTATTAAAAATATTTGAAGAATGTTCAAAACTCAACAACAAGGAAGTCTTTAATTTTTTAACTTGGACACAGATTTCAACAGACCTTACGGAGAAGTAGATGGACAGGGAGGAAAAAGAGAGAAGATGCCTAACTTCATCAATCCTTGGAAAAACACAAAACCTCCATGTGACTGCTACACAGCTATTTTGATTGACAAAAGGAACTTGCGTAGCAAGTGTGAAATTTGAATTATCATTTGGCCTAGTGATGATGTCTAGAAAGCATATCATCAGTTTCTTAAAAAGTTAAACATTTATAGACTACATGGTCCGACTACTGTTACCTGCATAATTACCTAATGGGGGAGCTACATATATACATATATACATATACATATACATACATATATATACATACATGTATATATATATATATTCATAGCAGTTTCATTTTTAACTTAAACATGTCCATCCACAGGCAGATGTATTTCTAAAAACTATATAATCTGCATGGAAATGTTTTACCTCTTGCTAATATTCCACCTTTCCTGAAGCATACAGAGAGTGATCTGGTGACAAAGTAGTTTTCACTTTATAATGCCTATACAACGCACACCAGGAGTTGGCGACCTTTTTAATATTAAAAGCCAGATGTTTAATATTTTAGACTTTGTGACCTAGAGGATCTTCGTCACAGACGCGTCAGCTGTGAGCTTAGAACGCAAAAGCAGCCGTGTAAGTAGGCACGTGAATGAATGGGTATAACAGTTCTTTCCTTATGAAAACAGATAGTGCCTGAGTTTGAAGGATCGGTTTTATTTTTGAAGGTACCCATTTATTATCTGCTTCCTGTCAGCCATTGGTCTTGAGTATCACCTGTTGATCTTGAGTATCAGCAGACACAGTCCCTTTTATGGTGACCATGAAGTGTCACTTCTTGCTCATCTTATCTTCTCCTGCTTTGTGGAAAGCTGGAGTTTATCTATTCCCATTGAATCTAGGCTGACCCTGTACTGAATGGAACGTGATGGACTTGCGCGTCCTCATTCTGAACAGAAACCCTAAGAGGACCTTAGAAACCGCCTGGTTTTGTGCTTCCTGGCAGTGTTAGCCAGAGATCGTGGAGTACAGACAGGGAAAGAGCTATAAACTCTAAGACCAGATACACAGAGCAAGGCCAACTGTGCCAGCCTTCAAAGTGAAACCTGGCCTTGTGGCCTTAAGTCAGTTCCCATTTATGTGAGACAGGATTGCCTAGATGACCCTGGTCGACCAAAACATAAACTTGTTTTCTGTTATGACATTTAAACAGCTAAAACAAGAAAGCCATCCCACTAACACTGTCAGTAAAAGAGCTGCTGGCTGTGTAGACAGAAGTTTTCTAAGCCAAGCCAAACAGATGCCCATTTCCACGTTCGGGAGATTAAAAGTGGTGTTGAGAATCAAAATGAAAATGGTTTACTGCTGTAGAATTTTCCCGAGTTCTGTATGAACGCCTAGCAGTAGGCATTGTGACGACTCCAAGGAGGGGTAGGTAAGAGTTGTCTGTGGCTTTGTGTTAAAGTGAACCTACTCTCCTCCAGAGGATTCACCATGGGAATGACCTAATGTCTAAACTGTGTCCTCACCAACAAGAAAACCCTTAAGCCCGTTGCACAGGGCGTAAGCAGACTCCATGATATTATTGTCTAGAGCCCATGAAATGCTCTCGCTCATGTTTGTATTAACAATACCAGACCGGGGGGGGCAAATATGTGGAACTTTAGGGGTATCTAAACTCTAACACAGCTTTCTCTCTGATCCATTCTCTCCATAGAAAGACGTCCTCTAAGACACCCAATTTCCTTTGAGTCCTAAACCCAATCGGTGCCTTAAAATGAAGCTGCGACGGTGTCACTGAGATAAAAGATAAAACCAACCCATGGATTTCGTGGGCTGAGACCTCAACAAAACTTTTAAACTAAACCTGTGCCTCTTGTATACTTTTATAGCTGCCATAGGTACCTCTCTGATAACTCTTGTGCCTCAGGTTGACAATGGGGTTATTTGCTTTTCTTTCCCGGTCTACAAAAGACAGAAGCTAAAAGAGAGGGGCATCATCTAACTCATCAACATCGTCACTGTCAGTTCTCAACACCAAACCCTTGAATTAGCTTCCTGTACAACTCTTACTTCTAACATTTCCACCAAGAGCTAGGAGTGACCTGCTGTGGTTTGGGATCGGCTGCAGTTTGCCTTCTTTCTGTTTCTCCTATTATTCTTTTTTTTTAAATATTTTATTTATTTATTATATATGAGTACACTGTAGCTGTCTTCAGACACACCAGAAGAGGGCATCAGATCTCATTACAGATAGTTGTGAGCCACCATGTGGTTGCTGGGATTTGAACTCAGGACCTTGGGAAGAACAGTCAGTGCTCTTAACCACTGAGCCATCTCTCCAGCCCCTCCTATTACTCTTTAAAACAGCAGCTTTCCCTCCAGTGCTATCACTGAATCCCAAACTGTCAACAGGTACCAGTAGGCTATGGAACCCACCCCCACATTTTGCCCATAAAGTCCAGGACCTGAAACTCCAGATGTGTATTTCTATGAACTATTTTTATCTAAAAAAAAATGCTAGGGATAAAAATAACTTGCTCTATTCTTTCCCAACACCATCAAATCTGCTCAAGTATTCATTCTTTGATTTAACTGATATTTGTTAAGTACCTACTCAAAGTCAAGAACTTTGCTCGGTGTTAGCTTCCTGCAGGAAGCGCTCAACCGTGAGAAACCTATATTAGACTGGGGACCAGGGAGCACTGTAGAGAGCTGGATTACAGGTTAAGAGTACGTGTTGCTCTTGCAGAGGACTCAGGGGTGATTCCCAGCATCTCCGTTACAGCTCAGAACCATCTGTAACTGCACTGCCAGGTGATACGACACCCTCCTCTAACCTCAGCAGGCACCAGATATGCATGTTGTGCGCATACATGTGTGGAAGCACTTATATACACGAAATAATAAAAGAATTATATAGAGCCTAGTGAACTAAATGGACACATAGCCGAACAATATCAAGGGAAAGTACAGGTTTCTATAGCAACACAGAAGAAAAACACTTAATTCAGGCTGATGGGGATCAGACAAAGGTAGTATGAAAGGTCTCCCAAGGAGGGTTTATTAGATTGAATAAGGCATGTGGGGGAAGAGATAGCAGCAGCCATCTAGAGGAAGGGCTTTAGTGGAAAGGGATAGGAAAAGAGGTAGAACCATATATTCAGGGAAGAGTATGGCGTTTGTTGCGCTGCCTTAAGATGGAGGGTGTAGACGGTGTGTGTAAGAGAGATAAAAAGGCAGAGAGAGAGAGAGAGAGAGAGAGAGAGAGAGAGAGAGAGAGAGAGAGAGAGAGAGAACGTGATTCTGGTATTAAATATGGGGTGCTGTCTATGAATACCATGCAAGTGCTCTATCTCTGGGCTATAGTCCCAGCCCCTAAAATGGTTTTTATGGAACTCTTAATCCATTGACCACTCTTAGCACGATGTAACAACTGATGCTTTGGTTTTTCTGTTTCCCTCATAGATGGAATATTAAAACACAAAGACCTTGTTTCTAACGAAATTCTACATGTGTCTACCCTTTCATAAGCAATTTTAGTTTCAGGTACTTAACCAAAAGAAACGAACACATAGCTCCTTGCAGAGCTCTACACAAGAATGTACGAAACGGTCTCATTTATAATAGCCCCAAATGGAAAGAACACAAATGTCCGCCATTAGGAGAATGGATACACAAACTGTAGTATGAATATACAATGTAACTAGACGTAGTAACAAAACAGAGAGAATTACCAGTATATACGGCAACATGGTTGTTCCTCCAATCCTTTTTCTTTTAATCATTCCATTCGTTTACATCTCAAATGATTTTCTACGTCCCGATTAACCCCTCCACCAACCCCCATTCCATATTGGCCCACCCCCTCCCCTTTTCCTGTATGAGAGAGCTCCCCCCACTCATCCACAGTCTCCAACCCCACTGCTCCAGCATGCCCTTACAGTGGGGCATCAAGCCTCCCTGGAACAAGGGCCTCCCCTCCCACTGCTGTCAGGCAAGGCAATCCTATGCTACATATGTATCGGGAGCCATAGATCCCCCAGGTACAGGCTTGGTTGGTGCTCCAGACTCTGGGAGAACTGGGTGGTCAGGCCAGCCTGTGTTGTTCTTCCAATGGGGTTGCAATCCCCGTCTTCTCCTCCAGTCCTTCCGCCAGCTCTCCCGCCAGGTTCCCTGAGCTCAGTCTGATGGTTGGCTCCAAGCCATCTGCATTGGTCAGTTTCTGGCTGGATTTCCTCAGAAACTGCCACACTAGGTTCTTGTCAGCAAGCGCTTATGACCACAGCAACAGTGTTAGGTTCGGTGTCTGCAGACATGATGGATGCCCAGGTGGGGCAGTCCCTGGTTGGTCCTTCCTTCAGTCTCTGTTCCATTTTTTGTCCCTGTTCTTCTTTTGCACAGGAACATTTCTGAGTTAAAAACTGTGATGGTAGCTGTCCCCATCCCTTGACTGGAGGCCATAGAGAAGGTCTCTATAGGTTCTCTCTCCCCCTTCTCTGTGCATTTCGGCTAAATTCATCCCTATTGGGTACTAGGAGCCTCATATTTCCCTGGTGTCTGGAACCCTCCAGTGTCTATCCCCTCTTCCCTCAACAGACTTTTGTTCCCTTTCCTGGCCCTCTGTACTTCTCTCACATCTCCTCTAGATTCCGATGCTACCACTCTTGTTTCCTCCCCCTCCTTTTTCCCTCCCCTTCCCCCTTTCCTGCTACCTCCTATAATCACACTGTTCCCCCTCAATGCCGGACTAAAGCATTCACACCCTGGTTTTGCTTCCTTCTATGCTCCATATTTTCTGTGAGTCGTATTATGGGCATTGTGGGCATTTGGGGCTAATATCCATTTAACAGTGAGTGCATACCATGTGTGTTCTTTTGTGCCTGAGTTACCTCACTCAGGATGATATTTTCCAGTTCCATCCCTTTGCCAGTGAATTTCATGAAGTCACTGTTTTAATCGCTGTGTAGTTCTCCATTGTGTACGTGTACCACATTTTCAGTATCCAATCAGATACAGATATACAATTGAGGAACAGGATTGGCCCCAGCATCTGGCTATAATAAATAAGGCTGCTATGAATATAGTGGAGCACGTGTCCCTGTAATATGTTGGAGGATATTTTGGGTATATGCCCAGGAGTGGTACAGCTGGGTCCTCAGGTAGAACTATGTCTAGTTTTCTCAGGAACCACCAGACTGATTTCCAAAGTGTTGCAATCCCACCAGCAATGGAGGAGTGTTCCTCTATTTCCACATTCTCGCCAGCATCTGCTGTCACCTGAGTTTTTGATCTTAGCCATTCTCACTGGTGTGAGGTAGAATCTCAGGGTCATTTTGATTTGCATTTCCCTGATGACTAAGGATGTTGAACATTTCTTTAGGTGCTTCTCCGCCATTCGAGATTCCTCGGTTGAGAATTCTCTATTTAGCTCCGTACTCCACTTTTTACTATACACAACAAAATGCTGAATTCCATTTGTATATCCAGTCTGCTAGCCTATGTCTTTTTATTGGGGAATTGAGTCCATTGATATTAAGAGGTATTAGGGACCAATGATTGTTGCTTCCTGTTATTTGTGGTCTTAGAGGTAGAATTATGTTTTTATGTTTCTCTTCCTTTGGGTTTGTTGTGAAAAGATAACTTTCTTGCTTTTTCTTGGGTGTAGTTTCCCTCCTTATGTTGGACTTTTCATTCTATTATCCTCTGTAGGGATGGATTAGTGGAAATATATTGTTTAAATTTGTTTTGTTTTGGAATACCTTGGTTTCTCATCCATGGGAATTGCGAGTTTTGCTATGTATAGTAGTCTGGGTTGGCTTTTTTTGTTGTTGTCTTGTGACATCTTTCTAGTATCTTCTGGCTTTTGAATCTCTGAGAGGTCTGGTGTAATTCTGATAGGTCTGCCTTTATATGTTTTCCTTACTGCTTTCAATATCCTTTCTTTGTTCTGTGCATTTGGTGTTTTATTATGTGATGAGAGGAATTTCTTTTCTGGTCCCATCTGTTTGGTGTTCTGTAGGTTCTTGTATGTTTATGGACATCTCTTTCTTTAGCTTAGGAACGTTTTCTTCTATAATTTTTTCTGAAGATTTTTGCTGGCCCTTTGTGTTGGGAATCTTCCCTTTCTTCAGACCTATTATTTTCAAGTTCAGTCTTTTCATGGATTTCTTGAATATCTTGAGATAGGTGCTTTTTGCTTTTTGTATTTTCCTTGACTGTTGTGTCAATGTCCTCTATTCTATGTTCAGGTACTGAGATTCTCTCTTCTATCTCTTGTATTCTGTTGGTGATGTTTGCATCTGTGACTCCTGCTCTCTTTCCTCAGTTTTCCACCTCCAGGGCTGTCTCCCATCAAGTTTTCTTTAATGATTTTATTTCTATTCTAGATCTTCGATGGTTTTGTTCAATCCCTTCACCTGTATGATTGAGTTCTCCTGCTTTAAGGGATTTATGCATTTCCTCTTTAAGGGCTTCTACTTGCTTATTTATGTTCTGTATTTCCTTAAGGGAGCTATTTATGTCCTTCTTAAAGTCCTCTATCATCTTCATGGAATGAGAGTTTAGATCTGAATCTTGCTTTATAGGTGTGTTGGGGTATCCAGGACTTGCTCTGGGGGGAGAACTGGGTACCGATAATGCCAAATCAAATTGGTTTCTGATGTTTATGTTTTTACACTTGCTTCTAGCCATCTGGTCATCTCTGGTGCTATCTGCCCTCCCTGTCTCTGGAGATTGTCCTTCCTGTGATCCTGTGATCCTGGATGTGTCAGAATACCATGGGATCCGGTCCGGCACTGAGGTTCTGGTCCCTGCACAGGTGGAAACCGGAAGGCATGTGGTTCTCTGCCTTCTAACCATTCTTAACAAGTCAGGGAACACAAATAATTATTTATTGTAGAATTACATTAATATGAAGTGCAAGAACAGGAAAATGTTTTATGATGACTGAAATAATGAAGTGTTTGCTCAAGGTGTGGGAGAAATGAAGAAACTGGACAAAAAGCAGTTTGAGGGCTGGGGAATTATGTTCCCTCTTGTTTTAGGTGATTGTTGTAAAGCCTTATTCAAAACTAATCAAGTTGAAGATTTGTACACTGCTAAATATACAATGATATGTACATTTTATTGAATATAAGGTATAGTTTAATTTTTAAAAATGCTAACAAAAGTATTTTGTTCAGGCTTCCTTAACTAATGTGATTGAAGACTTTAAAACTGTACACTGAAAAATCCACAGTTCTAAACTATATATTCAAATGCATGAGAGAGAAAAATCGAAAACGTTTTTCAAAAAGTTAAACAACCATAAATACTTCATTTAATTTTATAGATATTATTCTGATGGTAGTATATAAGTTATAACAGAAGCATTTTCAGGCAAAAGAACAAGTAATAACTCATGGAAAGGAACATTTATGAACTGATTGGTTTTTTTTTTCTTTTCTTTTTTTCGGAGTTGGGGACCGAACCCACGGCCTTGCGCTTGCTAGGCAAGCACTCTACCACTGAGCTAAATCCCCAACCCCGAACTGATTGTTCTTTACTGTGATTATTCATATAAGTATATCACGAGAACACATTGGAAATTTTATTTTTATTTCCTGCAGACTTGTTACACAATCCTGACATTGGTAGAAAAAAAGGAAGCTAATGACATATTATTATAACAAGGATATCAGCAACAAGCTGGTTAATTAATATCACCAACTGAAAGAGTACTTCACATTATTTATACATGAGAAAATTTATAATGAGTAGATGCCCGAGAGTGGTATAGCTGAATCATGTGGTAGATCTATTTCTAGCTTTTTGAGGAACCTCCACACTCTGATTACCATAGCTGCTGCACCCGTCCCCACTCCCCGCAGATGGGAATAAGTGTTCCTCTTTCCCCACATTCATTTCAGCATTTGTCATTTGTAGTTGTGATCTTAACCATTCTGACTGGGGTAAGATAAAATATCAAGGTAGTTTTAATTTGCATTTTCACAATAGCTAATGATTGGAGAGCATTTTTTTTAAATGCTTCCCAAGCCTTTGTATTTCATTTGAGAACTCTCTGCCTAGTTTCATGCCCCATTTTAAAATCTGGTCGTTTGTTTTCGTGGTGTTTAATTTTCTGAGTTCTTTGGATACCCTAGCTGCTAACCGCCTGCCGTGTGTATGGTTCATAAGTAATGTCTACCATTTTGTATGCTGTACTTGCTGTTTTTTTTTTCTTTTTTCTTTTTTTCGGAGCTGGGGACCAAACCCAGGGCCTTGTGCTTGCTAGGCAAGCGCTCTACCACCGAGCTAAATCCCCAACCCCTGTACTTGCTGTTTTGTATTTGCTCCAATAATGGTGTCCTTTGCTGTACAGAAGCTTCTTAGTTTCATGAGATCTCATTATGGACTGTTAGTATTCATGCCTGCAGTATCAGGATATCTAACCAATTCTACTTTCTAGCATAGAGATCCACGTGCATCCACATTTATTGGTGTTTTGTTCACTGTACGTAAACAGATTAGATATCTATGAACCGGTGAATAGATCGTGGGAATGTGGTGCATTTACACAATCAGATGTCATTTAGCTGTTAAGACAAATAAAATAATAAAATTTTGAAATGAAATTAATGGAGAAAGGAAGCATCATTCCGAGCGGCGTAACCATAACCACAAAGACAACTGTTGTATGCTTACTCTCATTTGGGGAGGGGGGAAGTTAGCTTTGTAAGTAAAAATCCCAGTGCCAGAAATGGGTTGACAAACCACATTCTTGAGTTATAGGACACAGAGAAATCAAGACGGTGATCAAGGGAAGTTTTGTCCCTCCCGTTCAGCTTTCCTGGTGCTGAAAAATGTACTGCACTGAAGAGAGGAGCGATAGCCACTTTGCTTGGCCAGCCGTGAACCATGCGAGGGACAACATTACTGACCTGGGAACACATGCCTGTCAGTGCAACACTGGCGAGAATGGTATGGGAGAAAGGAACCACTTCTGCTTTGACTTAAGGCCCTCTTCATGAACTGCAACCCATAATTGTACCACTGTTGGGCCTAAGAACATTTGGCTAAACAAGTCATAGGCCTAAGGGAGAACCTACTACAACGATTCTGCTAAATGGACATAGAATTAAACCAATTATAATGGCTTGTCATTATACCCATAGATCAGTGCCTCTGACAATCTTCATTAGGGAAGCTTTTGTTTATTTTTCGGATCATAGTGAGCGCAGAGATCCATCATTGGTCTAGAGGATAAGAGACGTTGGGATGATCAGCCCTAAAGAGGACACGTAAATCACACCCTCTCCAAAGGTTCAGGCTCACTGTGGAGGGGGAGCAGGAAGATTGTCAGAGGCAGAAGTGGGAGATTACCATCATGAACCAGTTGCACGTATTATTTCAGAGCGACTGAGACCGTTCACACGAGATCAAGGCAGACAAAAATGTCACCATGGAGACAGGAGGTGGACAGGAAGTGGACAGGAAGTGCCGCCCTTAGTTGAAGAGCTATTAGTAATCAGTGATTGCAAGACGATAGAGACTTGATTTTAATTAAGGGTTGAGCAGGTTTCAGTGAGGACCACAAATCCAAGAATACGTTGGTGACTCATTTATGCTCGCTGGGTTTAAAAGAAAAGAGAAAAGGTAGTGGACACGAAGGTGATTGGTAGAGAATGGGGGCAGGTTAGGAGGAGGAGGGGAAGGGGTGAGTATTATCAAAATACATAATTAAATTCTCAAAGAACTAATAAAAATATGAAAATGCACTGAGAAGGAAAGGAGAGGAGAAAGGAAGGACCACAAAAGGAAAGGAAAAAAAGGAAAGAAAAATGGATTTTGAAGTGTCACAATATTTTAGCAGCTTGGTCAATCATATGTTAAAGAAATATAATACCAGTTTCTGTGCTGGGGAGATGGCTCAGTGGTTAAGAGCACTAACTGCTCTTCCAAAGGTCCTGAATTCAATTCCCAGCAACCACATGGTGGCTCACAACCATCTGTAATGGGATCTGATGCCCTCTTCTGGTGTGTCTGAAGACAGCTACCGTGCACTAAATAAATACACTAAATAAATAAATACACTAAATAAATAAATCTTTAAAAATATAAAATATAAAATAAAATAAAATAATAGAGGTTTCCCCTCTTTTATCAAAAACCCTGAAAATGGAATGTAATGTAATGCTATGGTTGTGTATAAATCGGAAACCAACAAGAAAATGCACCTTAAAAAAGGAAAGAAAAATTCTACCAGAAGAGTGCCCGTGACTAAATTACTCTTTGCTTTGTATAAAAAAAAGATATAAAAATACTCTTGACATGCATTCAACAACATGCAACTGAAATAAGGAAGAAAATTGTAAATGGAGGACAAGCAACTAATAACATATATCTCCCTCCTCGATTTTGCGATTTTTCTGGTTTTAAAATTTTGAAACATGGTTTGTTGTGATAGTCACTGTTGCTGACTTGGGCTTTTTGTCTGTCTGTCTGTTTGTTTGTTCACTTTATACAGTATCTTCATAATTACACTAGAGTGAAACCCTAGGAGACCTGGGCCACTCTTCGTATTTCAGTCTGTCTTCCCGAACGACAGAGGCTGTGACCTTTTCTCTCCCTTGATAAAAAGTAGGAAGACGGGGCTGGGGATTTAGCTCAGTGGTAGAGCGCTTACCTAGGAAGCGCAAGGCCCTGGGTTCGGTCCCCAGCTCCGAAAAAAAAGAACCAAAAAAAAAAAAAAAAAACAGTAGGAAGACTTCACCTATGTGGAACGAAGAAAACAATCTTGACATACAGAGAGAAGTTCTGGGAATGTCAGGAGCCATTCAGATACTTCTGATTCCACAGTTGGATCTCCCCAAGGGCAGAGAAGATGTTTACCTCTAAGGATCCTGGAATACTGACTCGGTTTTTTTTTTTTGTTTTTTTTTCCCCCCCCCCCCCCCCCCCCCCCCCGGAGCTGAGGACCGAACCCAGGGCCTTGCGCTTGCTAGGCAAGCGCTCTACCACTGAGCTAAATCCCCAACCCTCTGACTCGGTTTTTAATAAGTTTTCCCCAATATAAACTTCCTGAAGTCTCCCCCAACAGGGTCCAAACCCATTCGGTTAAAATAAGAAACGGAACACAGTGGGATTGGGGGTGGAGCTCAGTGGGTAGATTGCTTTCCCAAGATGCACGAGGCCTTGGGTTTGATTCCTCGGCACCACAGAAAGCCAGATGTGGCAGTGCATGACTTTAATTCGAGTTCTCTGGGTGTGGAGGCGGGAGAACCAGAAGTTCAAGTTCATTCAAAGCTGAGGTACATGAGACAAAGTTTCAAAAGAAAGAAAAAGACAAAACAAAACTACATGATTCTTTCTCAGCGCTGCTTATTGTTAGCTTCCGTGTAAAAAACTTGGTTCCTTTCTGGTTTCTTAATATTTGAGAAGAAATGTTGCGAGTGGGTAAGTAAGATTTAGGTTTTGCTGTATATTCTTGTCCACGTATACTGAATAACCTGATTGCCTACCTTAACATTGGAAAGAGCAATGAACACGGTTTTTGTGACATAATGAAAATGGCGAGTTTTCCAGGCGCTCTGAAGTTTGTTCGTCTGAAATTAAAGGGAGGCTGCCCGGTGGTCAGGGTTCCTCAAGGGCCTGCCTAATGAGATCTTCCCACTAGTATCCCTTCCAAACAGATGTGAGCCTATTTTTAAAGACTTCTGGGAAAGGGAGATTCCCTATCTCCCTTAGCAACGTGTTCCGATGTTTAATAACATTTGCTGTCAGGGATAAGGGTTCTCGAGGCTGGCTGGAGTGTTTTTATATATTTATACACATTAGTGGTTTTCTATTTATCTTTCTCCCTTTTAGTGTTAATTGTATCCTCTTGGTTCTTTGCCTTTTTAAAGTTAATTTTGTTCATTGACTTTTCTTGCAAATAAAAAGGAGTTTGAAATGGTCAAATTTTGAGGATAAAACAGGCAGAGTATAATTTTAAATGACACACATTATCTGAGAGGGAAATTAACTTTATCTAAATTTTACACAAATATTCTACAGACATTTGATCTTCGGTCCCTGTAGCTGTGAATGTGTATGTTCCTATGAGAATCAGAGATGGGCTCTTTAGTGAGACATTACACTGAGAACTTTAAACTTGTAAATATATTTGTAAGATTTCTCTTGCTTTCAAGTTTCTTTTGAATGTTCTACAGAGCATTCATATTTTTCTGTTTTAATTAATTTTTACTTATGTGTGTGGGTATGTTGCCTATAGAGGTCACATGAACCCTCTGAAACTTGTGTTACAGATGGTTACAAGCCACCATGCATGTGGGTAGTGGAAATTGAACGTGGGTCCTCTTGAAAAGCAGCAAATGCTCCTAACTGCTGAGCCGTCTCTCCATCCACCATCCATATTTGGCTTAGGTTGATGAATTTGGAACTAGAGTTGAAGAGGCACTAGAGATCTGGGGGAGTACAAAACACATCCATCATTTCTGCCTGGTTACTTTAGAGTGCTTGCTTTTGCAAGCATCTGTACACCTGTGTAATCAATAGTGTGTGTGTGTGTGTGTGTGTGTGTGTGTGTGTGTGTGTGTGTCTATGTGTATGTGAGTCTGTGTGTATGTGTATGTGTGTCTGTGTATGTATCTGTGTGTCTATGTGTGTGGTGTGTCTGTGTATGTATTTGTGTGTGTGTGGTGTGTCTGTGTATGTATTTGTGTGTGTGTGTGTGTGTGTGTATCAGAGGACAATATCAGGTGACTTCCTCAATAGCTGATCCACCTTTTATTATTTTTTTATTTTTTTTAAATTTCATTTCATGTATGGATGTTTTGGCTGCATCACTTGTGCGCCTGGTACCTGTGGAGGCCAGAAGAGGGCATCACATCCTCTGGTTCTGGAATTAAGAGACAGTTGTGATCAGACTATGGGGACTCACACCTTTAATCCCAGCTTTTGGGAGGCAGAGGCAGGCAGATCTCTAAGTTAGAGGCCAGCCTGGTCTACAAAGCAAGTGCCAGGATAGTCAGAAAACCCTGTCTCAAAAAAAAAATCAATTCTAACAAGCATGGGAAACGAGAGAGGGAGAGAGTTATGAGTGTGGTTGTTGGGTATTGAACCTGTGTCCTCAACACTCTTAACCATTGAACCATCTCCCTTTGCCTAGACTTGCTGGCCAACAAACATTGGAAATTCTCCCATTTTGCCCTGCTTTAGCATTGGGGTTATGAGTATTTGCCAGTCCCAGCCCAGCTTTTTATGTGAGTCTTGGGTATCCAAACTGGGGTCCTTGTGCTTCTGTGACGAGACTTCACCAACTGAGTCATCTCCCCTAGATTGTTTGGAATACTTCTTATCGTCAAACACCAATTACGGTGCAATGCCACTGTGCATGATTCATACCTTGAACCTATTCCCTTGTAGGATCTGTTCATATGGAAGGATGTTTTAAAATTACCAACTTTTTATCAATGCAGGCTAAGAAACTGGCCCAAAGCTTTCTGCATTCAGTACTGGGAGGCTGGTAGATGACTAGACACTGATATTTCTAGAGAGAAGATGAATATATATTACAGGTGGCCCCAGGCCACCTTGGTTCATATCAGCCGCTGAACTATATTTATTTGTACTTCCTCATTCACTCACAAATCTTTGGCCACCCTATCAGAGCCAACTAAAGGGGGAAAATATTAAGAAATGAAACTCTAAGAAGTCTAGGAACACCTTTCAAACTCTTAGATCTCTTATGGGCTGAATGATTATGGGCAGGTTGCCAAACTTCTCCTACTGTCTCCTTTGTCTTCCCATTGACAAAGATTACTCTTTCTTTTAATTATTAACTTATTATAGATTCTTTGTGAATTTCATGTCATGCACCCCAATCCCACCCACCTCCTGTTCCTTCACATCTGCCCTCCATTCTTGCAACCTCCATACAAAAGAAAATAAGAAATAATAACAGAAACAAAGCAAGGTAAAACGAACAATAACAATAACAAGTTATCTAATTTGTTTTTAAATTTCCTTGTGGAAGCTGTAGTGTGTCACAGTGTGTCACACCGTATACCCTCTTGTCGACATTTCTTTACTTGCAAATGTTCATTGCAATGGGTCGCTGGACTAGCTCTAGAACTTTGACTTCTGCTACACCACTGGCACTTCTCTCTCCCTCTCTCCCTCTCTCTCTTTCTCTCTCTCTCTCTCTCTCTCTCTCTCTCTCTGTCTGTCTCTGTCTCTCTGTCTGTCTCTGTCTCTCTGTCTCTCTCTGTCTCTCTGTCTCTCTCTGTCTCTCTGTCTTTCTCTGTCTCTCTGTCTCTCTGTCTTTCTCTCTCTCTGTCTCTGTCTCTCTGTCTCTCTCTGTCTCTCTGTCTTTCTCTGTCTCTCTGTCTCTGTCTTTCTCTGTCTCTGTCTCTGTGTCTCTCTCTGTCTCTCTCTCCCTGTCTCTCTGTCTCTCTGTCTTTCTCTGTCTCTCTGTCTCTGTCTTTCTCTGTCTCTGTCTCTGTCTCTGTTTCTCTCTTTCTGTCTCTCTCTCCCTGTCTCTCTGTCTCTCTGTCTTTCTCTCTGTCTCTCTCTGTCTCTCTGTCTCTCTCTGTCTCTCTGTCTCTCTCTGTCTCTCTGTCTCTTTCTGTCTCTCTCTGTGTCTCTCTGTCTTTCTGTCTCTCTCTGTCTCTCTGTCTTTCTCTCTGTCTCTCTCTCTGTGTGTCTCTCTTTTTCTCTCTGTGTGTGTTGTGTGTGTGTGTTGTGTATATATGTGTGTGGTGTGTGTACGTGTGTGTGCGTGGTGTGTGTATGTGTGGTGTGTATGTGTGTATGTGTGGTGTGTATGTGTGTGTGGTGTGTATATGTGTGTGTGGTGTGTGTATGTGTGGTGTGTATGTGTGTGTGTGGTGTGTATGTGTGTGTGTGGTGTGTGTGTGTGTGGTGTGTGTATGTATGTGTGGTGTGGTGTGGTATGTGTGTATGTTGTGTGTATGTGTGTGTGGTGTGGTATGTGTGTATGTTGTGTGTATGTGTGTGTGGTGTGGTGTGGTACGTGTGTATGTTGTGTGTATGTGTGTGTGGTGTGGTGTGGTATGGTATGTGTATGTATGTATGTATGTATGTATGTATGTATGTATGTATGTATGGGAGACTCATTTTGCCTAGCTCGATATAAGAAACAATAAAGAATTTCAGTACTCACTCTATTTCCCTGTGTGTTAACATCCGGAGCCCACACACAGCTCTCAGCTTCACTCTCGAATTGCTGTACCTGAAGATAAAAGGTGAGAAAATCATTGCCATGTTGGAAAGTGTGCCCAGCAACCACAGAGATTCACACTTTCCTAAAAAGTACAGGGACTTAAGGATTCTTAAGGATAGAAGTGCAAACTAAAAAGCCAGTCTGCTAGTGGCGATTCCTTTGCAACACAACAAACGTAGAAGAAAAGGAGCCCAACTTGACCTAGAAAGTTCTGCACAGCCGGGGCTGTGTCTTCACGGTTCATTTGGTCCTTAGCCTTCTTCCTGCCAATCAAGACAGTAAGGAGAGAGCTTTTTTGGCACAGGAGCCCTGGCTGCTTGAAACGAGGCAGAGATCACCCAGGCACATCAGAGACAAGACACCAGATGTTAATAACACATTTCCACCGTTAGATGTTTGGATCAAAAGGCGAGAGGTAAAGGTCTTATCTCATTTGTCAAATGATGTAAGTCGTTATTAAATCGGAACAAACCAGTTAACATCTGAAGTATAATTTTTGTTGCTATTTATAAAGCACTCAGCAGTTCCTTTGGCTAGCCTGGCTTATTTAATTGTGTATGGCATTTCGCATTTGTTAAAAGCTTGGGGGGAACACGGAAATGACCTACAGAAATTGCAGTTCAGAGTAATGCAAAACTTCCCTCCATCTGCCAGTTGAATGTTAGCAAGTTTGAGTTACTTGTTTAAATCATGCATGATATGAAACAAACACAGAATAGCTGATGACGGGAAACTCTTCAGGTAACCCTACTAAGTTTTGACAACATTTGTAGAATTTGGGGGGCTAGATTTGTTTTTTCGGGATAAAACTGAGCCCATGTGCGGGCTCATGAAAGAAGAGAGGGTTGCATGCAAATGTGTCGGCCCACATTTTATTACACTGATACCAAAAGGAAAAAAAAAAGTGTGCAAACACGTCTGCACTAGAAAATCTTAAGACATTTTTTTGTTTTTCGTTTTGCTAAGAGAGGCAACAGAGTTCAGTTTTGGAGGACCTCTACAGGATAAATAAAGTCTTGGTAATTGAATTACTGACCGGAAGGAAGAAGTGCTGGTCAGCCTGATGAACAGACTACCCAGGGAGCCCATCACTGGATGCCTTAAATAGGCTTCCTATTGCTATAAGGAGGCACGGACCACAATCAGTATTACAAAGAAAAACATTTCGCTGGGACTGACTTACAATTTCA
Source organism: Rattus norvegicus (assembly GCF_021556685.1). Lineage (NCBI taxonomy): Eukaryota > Metazoa > Chordata > Mammalia > Rodentia > Muridae > Rattus > Rattus norvegicus. The sequence goes on from NC_141534.1 coordinate 9,512,231, forward strand.
GAGATTTAGTTCCTGGTTGTCATGGCAAAAAGCACAGAAACATGAAAGTCCGGTGCTGGAGGAGCTGAGAGTTCTACATTTTGATCTTCGGCCAGCAGAAAGGAGACTGGAAACCATACTGAGACTACCACTGTGCTCAAGCTACACTCAGTGGTAGCTGAGTGTAGCTTGAGCATAGGAGACCTCAAAGCCTTCCCCCACAAGACACTTTCTCCACCATGGCCACACCTCCTAATAGTGCCATCCCCAATGGTCTATGGGGACCAATCCTATTCACACCACCACACCGGATAAGGATTTGCCGTTATCTCCAACATCATGCTAGTGCATGTTCGTGTCTTCCTATGTGTTAGGTACTATCCTAAAAGAATTGCTTGTATTTTGTGTATGTGTGTTTGTGTGCATACGTGTGGAGTACATACATGTGCATGTACACTGTGTGTAAGGGTACTTGCAGAGGCCAGAGGTTAACATCAGGATTTCTTCCTGAATAGAATTTACGACCTTATTTTTTGAGAGCTGGATTTCTTCCTGGCTCCTTTCTGCAGTGCCGGGATTACAGGTATGCACCATGTCTGATTTTCTTTCAAGTGATGGCAGGGGATTTGAAGTCAAGTCCCCTTGCTCTCAGAGCCATCTCTGCAGCCCTTCTGCATGTGTTCATTTATCCTCTGAACAACCTTCCGAGACTGGGATCTTATTCTGCCCAGAGTGAGGATGAGGAAACAAGGTACATGGCTAGCAAGAATCAAACAACGGTGTCTCCTGAGAGACACCCAGAAGTCACTATTCTAACCATGCACTGTCTTATTGGGGTTCTATTCCCCCCCCTAGCAAGGCATCATGGTTTATTTGATAAAAATACAAATTTTAGAGGTTTTAATAGATACTCTTAAATTTATTTACATCTGTCCATGTGACCAGAAATAGTACTTGATACACACACACACACACACACACACACACACACACACACACACACTGATTAAGGTCTCTGAGATCTATAGTTACATACCCATGAAAATGTTGGTGCTCTGTTTAAGTCAAGTAGCACAGTACTATATCACACTTTTATGTGCAAATGCCAAAATATCCCGAACAAATCAAACAACAGGAGCAACAGCAATCAACCCCCCCACACACACATAAATAGAAAAGAAAGTCAGAAAGAAAGAAAAATTAGGTTTTTAAGAGGGCAGTAGGCAAGAGTAAAGTAAATTTAGAGTTGTTTTATTAACACAGTGATGTGATTTAAATTTGCATCTTACCATAGAGAAAGGTACCCTTTAGAGATACCCAGAAGGCTATTATTTTTGCTCATCTATTCGGATAATACAATGGATGTTCTAAGACAAGCCGGGGGTGGTAACCAAGGGCTTCGTTTATCTGAAATTAGAAGGGCCCACAATGGGTTGGCAGGGCTGTGGGCAGCACTGTGTTTCCCAGCTCTCTCTAATTAGCCCTAGAAAAACGTGAAGAATAGCACCCACATTCTGGAGGGCTTGCTACCTGAAGAACTATTTTCCTCTTGTTATATTCAGTGTGTATAATTATGTTTTCAGAAAGTCCTTTGCTTTGGAATCTTTCCCTCGCTGACCTGCCACCTAGTTGTAAGCCATACCCAGCAGCCTCTGTTTATCTAAATTTTAAAGGTTGTTTCTGCGAAAAGCATGTTTTAAAATCATTAATAGTGTGTTTGTGCACATGTGCCTCTCTGTGTGTGTGTGTGTGTGTGTGTGTGTATTTTTATGTTTTTCTTTCCCCTCCTTTCAAAGTGGCCTACCCAGTGATCATGCTTGCCTCTGTCTAAGCTCTTGGTCACCTCTCAGGACCCTTGTTCACTCCCCCTACCTCTGCCCAGTCACACTGGCTCTCAGTTCCTCATGGTGCTGAGCTGTTTCTGTCTTGAGCTTTTGCACTTTCGGTTCCCTTTCTCTGATGGCCTCTCCTTGTTTCCCACTAGTCAGTTCTCAACCCAAATGTCAATTCTGTGGACCCCCCTGTTCACATCCAGTCCTGTTCCAACAACTTGATGACTTTATCGACACTTGATGACTTTGTTTATTCTTACAATTTTTATCATCTGAAACTCTGATTTATTTCCTTCTCTTTCCTCGGGTACCCTCGTGCCTTTATCTGCCTTGTTCTGGACTTTATCTCTAGCCGCTAAACAATACCTAGCACGTGGGCACTTATAAATATGTAAGCATGTCTCTTAACTCGGCTCATTCTGTGGAGGTAGGAGTTAGAATACAGATTGGTTTGGGGGTGTATCGACAGGGAAAGGGCATAGGATGCAGTCTGGAGTGTTAAAAATATCCCCATTGTAGGGGTTGGGGATTTAGCTCAGTGGTAGAGCGCTTGCCTAGCAAACGCAAGGCCCTGGGTTCGGTCCCCAGCTCCGGGAAAAAAAAATATCCCCGTTGTCATCGGGGTAATGGTTACACGATATTCCTCCCTCCCCCTACCATAAGCATATGTGATGGAAGGTCACACAAAAGTCACTTATCTGTACACTTATGGCTCGTCAAAGTTTGGCATGCTACGAACTGTTCTGTCAGTTAGTCAAGGGATAATCTCCTCAGGTAATATTTAAGGGAGCTTTTCCCACTGGATGCCCAGGTCAGGCATCTCTAAATGCTTTTTAGAGATCCTTGATTTTGGAAAGTAACCATTGTCTTAAAGGACAGATACCAAGAACGAAACAAGCTAGCTCCCCAAAGATTCATATTGCCTCTTATAGGTGGACCTGCTCTGAGCATAGCTCTATTTGTGTTAGGTAAGGTTTTATTTATCAGAGGGAGCCTCATACATTTCAGAGGCAACGCCACGGTGAACACGCAGAGCCCTGAAAAAAAAAATAGATGAGAGAATAAAATGCAAATTATCACTGGCTATGGTAGGATGTACCTTTAATCACAGTGCTCAGGTGACAGAGGTGGGTAAATCTCTGGGAGCTCTGGGTGCTAGGCCAGCCCAGTCTACTCAGTGGGCTCCAGGAAAGTCAGAGTTACATAGTGAGATCCTGTCTCAAACAAAACAAAACAAAAAGGCAAAGTATTTAACACTGGGCATCATCTTTGCATTTACTAATTGAAGATTCAACAGTCTCATCGAGGAGAAGTAACTGGAGAGAACGTAAAATTAGAGGACATTAGCTAGATATGGACTGTATTAGTTTGTTGGAATGGAAAGTTTCGACATACTCATCTCCATATGCAAGAAAGCCAACTAGAAAGGGCATACTGAGTAGGTTGTTGCTTAATTTAGAATATGTCTTTAAAAGATATAGAATAAATGACTCTAATGTTGAATTCGTTTGTGGAAACTATGCAAATGTGCTCTCACCTATATATTAATTTTCCAAATGCAACGAAATCTTAACTCGAGTACAAAATGTTTTTTTAATCATTTAATTATTTTTCAGTCTTGTGGAATATTTCTAAACAGCGTGGATTTCCTCTCATAATTACGCAACATTTATTGCTCTGGCACACCGGTCTCTCTGAGGTTGGGTTCACGATCCACATCGATGGGCAGAGGGCACTACCTCAGTGGCTACTGGCTGTGTTGAAGTCATCCCAGAGAGGGCTAACTGAGTGTGCCCCTCCCCCTCACTCTGTTTTGTGAACAGCCCTTCCTTGATAGTCACACTCCTCTGGGCCAAAATAACACTTACACTTGCACCTCCTCCCTTGATGTAGCGTTTCTGATTTTCTGTCCTTGTCTAGGTCAAATTTCTAGCTACAAGCAAGCGTTAATGCAAAGCTAAGTGGCCACTGGATTGCCATTTAACCCCACCCCCTCCTACTCTTAACTCAAGGTTCAAAGCTACACAAAAATAGCTCCTAGCTCATCAGAAACCAGACGGATCGGCAGCCTAGCAGTGCTTGAAGCCATTGTTACCAGAATTCCCGAGATAGTAAGTAAAAATAAAATATTTAATTGGTAAAAGGAGAACACATTACCTGGACATGTCTAGTCACGAGAAATAATCTCATTTCTGAACAGGTTGCACATAGACTTCCTACTGGATTGCCTTCAACCCAAATCTGACTTGTGATCCTTGCTTACTTCCAGCCACTCCAAAAGTACCAGCTTCTTTTTTTTTTTTAAGATTTTATTTATTCATTTTATATATGACGAGTACACTGTAGCTTTCTTCAGACACACCAGAAGAGGGCATCGGATCCCATTACAGATGGTTGTGAGCCACCATGTGGTTGCTGGGATTTGAACTCAGGACCTCTGGAAGAGCAGTCAGTGCTCTTAACCGCTGAGCCATCTCTCCAGCCCAAGTACCAGCTTCTTTTAAAGTGGGTGTTTGTGGTGGGTTGAGTAGGAATGGCCCACACAGACCCATTGGTTTGAAAGTATAGCTCATAAGGAGTGGCACTATTAGGAGGTGTGCCCTGTTGGAGTAGGCGTGGCCCTGTTGGAGGAAGTGTGTCTTTGGAGGCAGGCTTTGAGGTCGTATAAGCTCAAGTTTGTCTGGTCACAGTGTCCTTTTGCTGCCTGCAGATGGAGATGTAGAATTCTCAGCTCCTTCTCCAGAGCCAGGCCTGCCTTCACCAGGTCCCATTATGGTGATATTGAACTAAACTTCTGAAACCGTGTAAGCTTGCTCCAGTCGAATGTTGGCCTTTATAAGAGTTGCTGCGGTCGTGGAGTCTCTTCCTAGCAATGGAAACCCTAAGACAGCCTCCATGTTTTGCCCTGAAGAGCATGGAGGAAGAGCTGAAGCTAACTCTCTCAGATTCTCTCATTCTGCTCAGTTCGTAGCCGTTTAGATTTGACCATTGGGATTCCCAACCTCTGTGTTGTCTGGATGAAGCGGTGGAGGTCCAGGGAGGAAGTCTATGTCTCAGTTAATACTGGGACTAATATCCTGAGCTAACAATACAGCCACCTTGCTCCTGGAACCTTATCACTCCTCTATCCATCCACAGGCCCTGAGCAAAGGCATCCTACGAGGGATGGGTTTACCAACTGTGATAGCTAATCTTGTTTGTCAACATGACTACAACTGGGAAAGATGGGATCGTACACATTCAGGGTAGTATGGCTGTAGCCTTGACTACATCTAGGATCAACTAAAACCCAAGGAGCTGGGAGAGCTCCGGAGGGATTTTCTTGATTATTTGATACGGGAAGACTCACTCTAAATCTAGGCCACTCCTTCTGGTAGCAGCCCATACAAGGGGACAGGGAAGAAGGATTTTGCTTTTTGCCTGCTTGACTATTCTTGCCAGCAAGTTCATCTATCCTGTTGCAGAGATATTTATTCCTTTGAGGGTCTTAGAACCTGCATCTTGGGGGCTGGAGAGATGGCTGAGTGGTTAGGAGCACTGACCGCTCTTCCAGAGGTCCTGAGTTCAATTCCCAGCAACCACATGGTGGCTCACAACCATCTGTAATGAGGTCTGGTGTGCAGGCATACATGCAGTCAGAACATTGTATATATAATAAATCTTAAAAAAAAAAAAAAAAAAAAAGAACCTGCATCTTGAGGATTCCAACACAGACCAGGAGCTTTCTAGGAATCCTCTAGGACCAGGTTGGGATGACTGAGACAGCCAGTTTCATGGACTGAACAATACCAGACTCACAGCTTTTCCATCTAGGTTAACCGATTTATGTCGTGAACTAAGCCGCTGTTTTGGAAAGCCAATCTAATAAACTCTCATAGAAATTTACTGTAGTTGTAGGTATCCCCACGATACCTTACAAATGAATGAGAGTCAGACTACAGTGATTTTATTTGGCTTTGACAGTTACTGGGAGGTAACCCTTTCCCATGAGATACGCCCCCCCCCCCCCAAATCTAGCTGTTTTTCCTGTCCATGTGTTCATGGTCCACCTCCCCTCATGGCAGCTTCCTCCCCTCTCCATCTTGTCCCTTCTCTCCAGTGCTTCTATCTCCTCTCTCTGAGATAACTCAAAACCTGCCTGCCTCTAATCCCTCCAGTAATTGGCTGTACCATTTTTATTTAGCCAATAGTTTTAAATTAAGGAACAAGGTTTGCACAACAAAAGCGAGTAATGGCAGGAATTCACTCAAAGGCAACTTGACCTTCAGATACAGAATTTAGCATTACAATACATAGGAACAGGCCAAGCCTCCACAGTTTTAAGATTGTTGCAGAGGCCAATTAGAATTTAATCTATAGCCAATAGACCGTTTTGAACTCAAAACCCTTGTTTTGAGGCCTTCCAAGTAGCTAAGAATACGGGTCTCGACACAAAACCCAGATTCTAAGCAAGAATTTTGACACAGCACATGACTGTTATCCTAGCACACGGGAGATGAAGACAGACCCTCACTAAATATAAGGCCAGACTGGACGACACAGAGAGATCAAAATTCTGCGTCAAGAGAGATAAGAGGGGGCTGGGGATTTAGCTCAGTGGTAGAGCGCTTGCCTAGCAAGCGCAAGGCCCTGGGTTCGGTCCCCAGCTCTGAAAAAAAGAAAAAAGAAAAGAGAAAAAGAAAAAAAAAGAGAGATAAGAGTAGCATATGATGTTATGGGATCATCACTTGTAATGTAGCTTGTAAGAGAAGATTTCTACGGGTCAAAACAGTGACCTACTGAAGGCAGGAATTTTAACTACAACCGATTCCAGAGTTAAAGGAGTCTTAAAAAAAAAAAGAGTTGAACATGTGGGTATGTGTGATCGAGTGTGTGTGTCTGTGTGTGTATCTGTGTGTGTGTATGCGTGTGTGTGTCTGTGTGTGTCTCTGTGTGTATGTGTGTCTGTGTATGTGTGTTTATCTGTGTGTGTGTCTGTGTGTGTATGTGTGTCTGTGTATGTGTGTGTATCTGTGTGTGTGTCTTTCTGTGTGTGTGTCTTTCTGTGTGTGTATGTGTGTCTGTGTATGTATCTGTGTGCGTGTGTCTGTGTGTATGTGTATGTCTGTGTGTGTGTGTCTATATGGTGTCTGTGTGTGTATGTGTGTGTGTATGTGTATGTATCTGTGTGTGTGCATGTGTGTGTATGTGTGTGTGTCTGTATGTGTGTCTGTGTGTGTGTGTCTGTGTGTGTCTCTGTGTGTATATGTGTGTATGTGTGTGTGTGTCTGTGTGTATGTGGTGTGTATGTGTGTGTCTGTGTGTGTGTGTCTGTGTGTATGTGGTGTGTATGTGTGTGTCTGTGTGTGTGTGTGTGTGTCTGTGTATGTGTATGTATGTGTGTGTGTGTGTGTGTGTGTGTGTGTGTGTGTGTGGGTATTTCATATGATGCTCCTCAACCATTATGTTTTTCTTTCTCTAACTTGACACTTTAGGAATTAGGAATATTTTTAATTGAAAACAGATCAATTTTGTTTATTTGCCTTAGACCTTGATAGTAAGCTATGTGTGTGTACATGTGCAAGTGTATGTACCTTAAGCATAACCTTTACATATTATTTCCTAAAATGTCCATGCTAACTGTATGGTTCTTGTATGGATGGGAGGAGGAAGATAAAGAGAAAAAGAATAACAAAGGAGACCTAAAGTTGTGTCCTTCTTGGTAATCTAGACTGACTCCCAGAACTGATTGTGACCTCTTATGACGGACAGAAGTCGTAAGAATTTTGATATCAAAATTTTTTATTAATTTATTTAAAATAGCGTTTTTTCACATAATATATCCTGATCACATTTTTCCCTTCCTCTACTCCTCCCAGTGTCTCCACCACCCCTCTGGACCCACCTCGTTTCTGTCTCTTACCAAAAAATGCATTTCTAAGGGATAATAATATAATAAACATAATGTGATACACTAATATTGTAAAACAGAAACTATCACACACATCAGAAGAAAAAGAGCTCAAGAGAAGTTATAAGAATCAGAAACCCACCTGTTCCACACTCACAGATCCCATAAAAATATTAAACTGGAAGCCATATTATATACACAGAGGACCTGGTACAGATCAGTTCAGGCCTTGTGCATGCTGCCTCAGTCTCTGTGAGTTCATATGAGCTTGGGTCTTGTCGGTTTGGGTGGCTCTGTTTTCTTGGCCACCTCCCTTCCCTCTGATGTTGTCTGCCTAATCTTTATCAGGGTTCCTTGAGCCCTGGAGGGAGGGATTTTATGGAGACAATCTGCTTGGATCTGGGTGTTCCAAGGTCCTTTCTCTGCATAATGCCTGGCTTGGGTCTCTGTACTTGTTCCTGTCTGCTGCAGGAGGAATTTCCCTCAGCAGAATGTCATTAGAAGCCATTTATTTTACTTTCATTTTTTAAAGAACAGCAGTATTTGCTTTTACTCTAGGTCCCTGGGTTATCTAATTTCAGGTTCTTGGTCATCCAAGCAGTGCTGGGCCTGGGTGTCATTTCATGGATCGGGCCTTCAGTCAAATCAGACATTGGTTGGCCACTCCCAGAAGCTTTGTGCTACCCACTGCACTACCCTATCTCGCTGACAGGACGTCATTGTAGATCAAAGGGTTTGTGGCTGGGTTGGTGTTTATGATTCTACTTTGCAGAACACCTTCCTGTACCAAAAAAGCTAGCACACAGGGGTGAAGGCTCTACATAGGCACCAGCTCAACTTCTCTATGTTCAGTGTGTTGTGTTATGTTCAGGAATGGGGCCTTGCTGCCAGTTTGTGGAGATCAATCTCTAGTCTGAGCAACAGCCTGGGTTGTTTGTAGACTCCTTTTGGCCAACAACTGTGGACTTAACAGAATGCTTATCCATCATGATGGTATTCCACACAGTATTGCTTCTGACCAAGGAACTCACTTTACAGCCACAGAAGTGTGACAGTGGGCCCACGATCATGGGATCCACTGGTCTTACCATCTTCCCTCCCATCCTGAAGCAGCTGGTCTGATAGAAAGATGGGATGGCCTTTTGAAGATGCATTTACAGCACCAATTAGGGGGCAACAACATGGAGGGCTGGGGTAGAGTTCTTCAGAAGGCAGTATATGCTTTGAATCAACATATATATGGTACAGTCTCTCGCACAGCCAGAATCAAAGGGTTCAGGAATCAAGGGGTGGAAAAGGGAATAGTTCCACTCATTATCACTCCTAGTGACCCACTAGGAAAAATTTTGCTTCCTGACACCACAACCCTAGGTTCTGCTGGACTAGAAGTTTTGTTTCCAGAGGAAGAAATGTGTCTACCAGGATCCACAATAAACATTCCATTGAACTGGAAGCTCAGACTTCCCCCTCGCCATTTTGGGCTTCCAATGACCATAAACAACAGTCTAAGAAAGGAATAATAGTGTTAGGAGGGGTGATAGATCCAGATTATCATGGGGAAGTTGGATTGCCTCTCCACAAGGGAGGTAAGGATTATGTCTGGAATGCAGGAGATCCCTTAGGGTGTCTCTTAGTACTACCATGTCCTGTGACTAAAGCCAATGGGAAACTACGACAGCCTAATCCAAACAGGATGACACAGGACACACACCCATCAGGAATGAAGGTAGGGATCATTCCTTCAGGAAAAAAGCCAAGACCTGCTGAGATGCTTATAGATAGTGGAGGAAATACAGAATGGGTAGTGGAGGACGGTAGTTATAAATATCAGCTAAGGCCACATGACCAATTGCAGAAACGTGAATTATAGAGTAATATGGATGCTTCTTTTTTATTTTGTTAAGGACACATTTATATAGATACTTGTGCTTTCTTCCAATTTCTTTAATATCAGTTGGTATCTAAGTTGAGATACTAAAAGAATGTTCCCAAGGGACATTGACCTATTCTAAATTCACACACGCATTTGCGATTGTATGAGGAATAGTTATATCATGTTAGGTGTATTTAGGACTGGTTATTATCTCACATGGACATGGACTATTATTTGTGTCAAGTTGACAAGGGGTTGATTGTAATGGCTGTTCCTGGTTGTCAACTTGACTATATCTAGAATGAACTACAATCCAGAATTGGAGGGCACACTTGTGATCCTGACCTTGAAGCCTAGTGACCATGAAAAGCTTAGTTCCAGGCGAGGGATTACACACCTTTAATCCTAGAAGACTGAGGCAAAGACATCCCTGAGTTCAAGGTAGCCTAGGACAAAGCATGCCCCAGATCCAGGCGTGGTGGTGCATAACTTTAATCTGGGCCACACCTTCTGCTGGAGGCCTACGTGAAGACATTGGAAGGAGGAAGGCTTTGCACACTTGCTTGCCAGCACGTCTGTCGGAACCTACTTCTTCAGGATTTATGCAGAAGACCAGCTGAAGCCATCCCAATTAATTTCCTCAATATAGAAAGACAGTCCTTAAATTCTGTGACTCTAGAGAACCCTAACTAATAGACCATGTTCCAACCGGGCCACTCTTAACTCCAATTGGCCAGCCCTCATGGCCATGCTTTCATGACTCATCCACCCCATGGTGTCTTCTCCCTCTCCCTTCAGAAAGCATACCATATTTGTCTTTGTGCGTCTGGGTTACCTCTATCTGGATGACTTTTTTTCTAGTCCCATCGATTTTTCACGATTTTTAACTGCCGAGTAATACTCCACATTTTCTTTATCTACTCTTCTGTTGAGGGGCAGACAAGTTGCTTCTAACGTCTGGATATTTTGAATAGCTCAGTAGTGAATATGGTCTAGCAAGTGTCTCTATGGTAGAATCAAGTGTTCTTCCGATATATGCCCAAAGGTGGGACATTAGTCATTTTTGATGGGAATTTTTAAAAATATATATTTTTTGAAAAAATTCAGACAATGTATTTTTGGTCACTTTCAGCTTCTATTCCTTTTCACCACTCTCCTCTACTTTGTGTCTTCTTTTATTCATTTAATTTTATCATGGCTACTTTTATCGTTCTTTTATCATTCAGCGCATTGCTGTCATTTCATGGGTGTGCGGCTTCCATGACACGTGCAGCTGACATCTCGCAGCGGTTATCTTGGTTCTCCAGTTCTCACGATCTTTCTGCTCCTGCTTCTTTAATTGTCCGTGAGCCTTAGGTGTAAGGTTTGTGTTGTTGGTGCGTTAATTGGGGACAGGCACCCTGCCCTCAATTCTTCTCTGCATTTTGACAAGTCGTGGCTTTCTGTAATGGTCTCTGCCTACTGAAGAACGATACTTCTTTGACGAGCGCTGGGAGCTACACTTCTAACTGTGGGCATAAGCATGTGTGTTCAGAGCACAGGCATTATACTGGTTTGAGAAAGTGGTAGGTCCTCCTGTAGGCTCGATGGCCTCACTAGTCATGGGTAGCTGGCTAAACTTACAGTGCCAGGCATGAATGGCCTCCTATTTAGCAGGTCTTAAGTTCCGATTCAGTAGCTGTTGGTTATCACCAGGACTTAAGTGCTACCAGTGCACCTTTTAAAATATCTTGCCATGGTGGTCACGGATTATGTTTCTTAGGCATTACACCTAGCTAGAGCTTGCTAGATTGATTGATTTTTCGTCCTGTGGAGCTTTCATGGTTCCTTTGGGTGGAATCTTATCCTACTAGATTTTGTTTCATTCTTTCGTCTTTATGGAAGCTATTAATGAGATGCAGTTGGGGCTTTTGCCTTCCTTGGACTAAAACTTGATGCTGGTGTCTCACGAGGATGTAAGACACTAGTTCCGTCGGCAGCTTGGATCGTGACATATCCAGTGTCCTTTCCCACATCATGGCAGGCTCAGTTTCAAGTGAAACCAGAAGAACACGGGTCTGTTTGTATCGGCTCATGGCTTACCCTCCCTTTCTCTATGCATGCTATCTCCAACATGCCTTTGTGCTCCTGTCCCTCTTATCTTTAACTGTCAACACAGAGTCCCCTGGGAATGGAATATCAGATAGGGGCTTGCCTAGGGCACACTGGCCTGTGGTCATGCCTGTGGGGGATTGCCTTCTTGATGCAGGCCCAGCCCACTGTGAGTGGTATCATCCCCTAGCAAATAGCCCTGGGATATATAAGAAAGACTTATATATGGACTTGCAAGTGAGCAAATGTTTTTCCATAGTTTCCTCTTCAAGCTCCTGCTTTAACTCCTTCCCTATCCCCCCCCCCCCGCCCCCGCCATGATACACCGTGTCCTGGGAGTGTAAGTCAACTTAAGTTTCCTTCCCTAGGTTGATCTCAGCCCACTCACTTCATCACAGCAACCGAAAGGAAACCAGAGCAAGGTCTCCCTACTCTTTCCATCCTCAGGGGTAGTTCTTTCAGTGGGCTACCTCCTTCCCCAATTTTTTTGTATAGATGAAGTTTAACTTTTAAAAGGAGACATCGAAATTTTAGGCAGGAAAAAAATGGGGCCGATTGCTCATAAATTATTGAATAGAGCTTAGGAAACGTGATGAACATAGGAAAATGTGACCAAAAGGAGAGAAGGGTTATTTCAGGCTGTCAGTCAACCCACCTCCATCATATGCAATGCACAAAGGGGAGGCTCTCAAACCCCAATGGGACTTGGAGTCACCTGAAGCTCTTTTTCACCATGGGACTTTTCAGACCCTGATCTAGGGTTTTGGCTTTATGGCTTAATCCTAACCCATGCCACCTTGAATGACAAGTGACGTCGTGCTTCTAGAGCTTTATAGCTATCACCTCCTTCCGGTCCACAAGCAAAGGGTATTACTGGTTGAACAAAGACAGTGGTCTCTGTAACTTTAATCATTTTCAAAGCCTACTCTTAGTAATGGTTTTTGAAACGCCTTCACCTCCCTTCTAGCCCACCACCCACCAGAGGTGGTTGAAAAGAAAAAAAATTACGGGGGAAGTGAACCTGTATAGAAATAGTCCCTCGGAGTAAATCTTATCTGTGCTGTCAGGAAATCAGCAGTTCAGTGTACAGGTCAGCAGCGGCAGCATGATCCACTGCAAACACCTCATGGGTGTAGCAGGAGCCCAGGTCAGTAGTGTTGGGAGAGCAGCAGGGGTGGCAGCACCTGGAGGAACAGTTAGGCCTCAGCTAAATTGGCCTGAGTCGGCAGGAGGGACTAGGAGGGACAAAAAGAACAACAGGAGAAGTTCTGGGCTGTGTATCTCTGAGGGGAGAGAAGATCAGTGAAGATGAGAGACCCACAAGCGTTGCACAGCCTCAAGCTTCTCTCACAGCCCGTTGAGTCCTATTTATAAATACCCCAAACATTATGTGTCCTCCATGGGTCTTGCCTAAGCTCATGGGTTTGCCTCAGCTGACATCATTATGGCCGAGTCCGTGGAGGAGGCAAGAAGCCTCCAGCACACCAGAAGGTTGTGTGTGTGTGTGTGTGTGTGTGTGTGTGTGTCTTTCTATGGAGTCCCAACAAAAAGACCTCAACTACTCAATATAAGATGGACCAACACATCCGTGTTACTAGCGAAGAAGCCTTCATCATTTTCTTGCTTTAGCAGAACATCCTTTTGCCTGTATCTGCTTTAGTGAAATGGTCCTCCCTGTGTTTGCCCCAGCAAAACACCATCCAACACAACTGAATTTCCAAAGAACCCTTAATTCTCCCCTTTAGGTCTCTACTAGGATGTTTAGACTTGTACCCTACTAATAATTTGGAAGACAAGAATATTTTCCCTCAAAACCTTGTATCTTCAGGGGATGTAGGCATTCTTCATCCCACTAATTATGAATTACCTTTTCTCTCCACATATCCGTTAAATCAGATGAACAGAAAAATGGCGGATCCATTCGACAGAACATTATAGCAGCCAACTCTTTGTGTGGTATTAAGAACCATACATTTGGGCTGGAAGAGATGGCTCAGTGGTTAAGGGCGCTGACTGTTCACCCAGAGGTCCTGAGTTCAATTCCCAGCAACCACATGGTGGCTCACAACCATCTGTAATGGGATCTGATGCCCTCTTCTGGTGTGTCTGAAGACAGCTACAGTGTACTCATATAAATAAATAAATAAATAAATAAATAAATAAATAAATAAATATAAAAAAAATAAATAAATAAATAAATAAATCCATAAATTTGTCTGAGGAAATGGCATGCCAATTAATCAGTTAATTACATTTTTGCTGTGTACATTTTGTGTGTGTGTGTGTCTGTCTGTCTGTCTGTCACTAGGGGACAATCTAGGGTATAATTCCTTAGGCTCTGTTCACCTATTTTTGAGGCAGCAACTCTCTGCCTGAAACTCATACGTGGTGGAGGCCAGATAGCCTGCAAGCCCTGAGTTTCCTCCCGCCTCTGCCTCCCTAGCAGTGGGATATTAAGTACATGCCATTTTGCCATGATTTTTTTTATGGGGTTCCCTGGATTTGAACTTGAATCTTCATGCTTGCAAGACAAGCACTTTACTGACTGGAGTTACGTCCCAGCCACATTTTCCACAAGTTTAAAGGAACATGTATTACTGCAGTCCATTCAGAATTTATAGTCCTAGATATCAGATACATCATTACGGTTGGTCAACTCCTTAATTTGAACAAACAAGGCAGGATCAGGGGTTTGGTAGACAGATCTGTGTGACTCCTCCTTTGTGTGCTAGCTCTCTCGATGGGAAATGTCTCACTTTTCCAAGGGCAATCATGACCAACTGGATCACCCATGCCCAAGGCTGATGAATAGTTCAGGCATAAGAGTATGGCTGAAACTACCTAAGATACAAGGGAGGATCCTTTCACTGTGACTGCTAAAACAGCCAACTGGTATACTGGAAGCTCTGCTACTGTGCTGCCAAATGTTTGTCTGAAGGACAAAGAAAAACAGAATTTAAAAAAAAAATGCTGAGAAATGGACAAAGATCGAACTAGGGGAAGAACATTTGCTCCCAGCATCCTAATTTCTAGCTACAGGGGACAATGAAATCCTTTTGTCATGGTTTGACCATGAGCTGTCCCCACAGATTTGTGTGATGACGTGACACTCTATTGAGATGTGATGCAACTGTCCAGTTAGACAAAGTAGGTCCCTGGGAGCTCGCCCGTGAAAGCTACTTCTTGTACTGACTTGACCCTTTTGTGGCTCAGCTCTGATTTGTGTATGGCATGGGGTCAACGGTCTTCTCCACAGATTCTTGCCTCAGGTTCTGCTTCAACATGGGTCCAAAGACATGAAGCCAAAAACATGGCGTGACTATGGCCTGACATCTTTAAAACCGTGAGCTCCAAATCTGTGTGGCTAAGTTTACTGTCCATTATCTTGTTAGAGTGATTAAAAATAGGGGGCTGGGGATTTAGCTCAGTGGTAGAGCGCTTACCTAGGAAGCGCAAGGCCCTGGGTTCGGTCCCCAGCTCCGAAAAAAAAGAACCAAAAATAAAAAAATAAAAAAATAAATAAGCAATGCAGATATTTGTAGCCAACAACTGGGAGATCTCTGTTGCCAAGGCTGACCCCATGGCCCATAAGGTATTGGAACTGGCTCAGTGGGTATCTGGAAGTTAGAAGTGAGTTAAAGAAGCTCACTGTATTCGTAAGCAGAGGAGGCAGGGTGACCAGAGGGGCTCAGAGGAGCAGACTGAAGGTAACAATACAGACAGGAAAGTTTGTTTCCACGTGATCTTAGATAGAAATGGGGGAGTTTCTGGGAAATTTGGGCAAGGCCATTTGTGTTACACTTTGGGTAACTAATTCATTTATATTTATGGCCCTCTGGCATGACCCTCACTTTAGGTGAGGCAAAAACATAAAAATGGACTGGACTAGTTAATTTGATAAAGAAAATCAAAGCCAGCATAGATTTAGCCAGTCAATAGTGAGAACTGGCAGCAAAAGGGAGGGTAGGAAGATTTTAAAAAACATGGTTTTGTAATAAAAGTGAGAAGAAAGTTAGAGGTAAGGGTCATGTTTTTTCTGAAGAGATCAGCCCATATTGATATTTGTATATTTGTGTGTGTGTATGTGTACACACACACATACATACACACACACATATATAATATATACATGTAATATATATATATCATATATATATATTCCTTTGCTCTTTCTTCTCACTGTTATGAAACTAATTTTTAAAAATTTTTTGGTAATCTTCAATTTTTAATCTCTTTTTAATCTTTCTACTCTCATTTTTGCTGACAGTTCTCATTTTAAGCTAAATAAATGGGAACTGAAGAGATGGCTCGGTGGTTAAGAGCAGTGACTGCTCTTTAGAAATCCTGAGTTCAATTCCCAGCAACCACATGGTGGCTCACAACCATCTGTGATGGGATCCGATGCCCTCTTCTGGTGTGCATGAAGACAGCTACAGTGCACTTATATACATAATAAATAAATAAATAAGTTAATTAATTAATTAATATTAAAAGTAAAGTGGATAAATGCAGCCAAAATAACCGTACATATTTATATATTTATACCTTATTATATATATACATTTATATATGGCATATATATGGTATATATGTGTATATGCAAGAGGACAGTGGGGAAAAGGTGCTCTTAAGATACTATAGGAATTGGTCACATGCCACTCATGGCTGACTCAAAAATATGAAAAAGTCAATGCATTTGAAAATTTTCCCTTGAAAGGAAGAGAGCCTCTGAGGGGCCCTGCCTGAACAGGGTCAGCCTGGGGTCAGTTAGGAAGATGAGTCTTCTGTACTCATTTCATCCTGTTCAGCCTCTAAGATCCTTAGAAGCCACCGCAGCTATGGCCAAAGGTGATTTTAACAGATGGAATTGTCAGGGTTGGGGATTTAGCTCAGTGGTAGAGCACTTGCCTAGCAAGCGCAAGGCCCTGGGTTCGGTCCCCAGCTCCGAAAAATAGAAAAAAAAAAAAAAAAGAAAAAAAAAAAGAAAAAAGAAAAAAATGAAAAAAGAAAAAAAAAAAACAGATGGAATTGTCACATGGTATATATCCCTGTGATGCCAACCTTACAGGAAGGAGGTGAGAGTTACAGGGTCATGGAGATTTCCACCTGATTTCAAAAGGAAAGCCTGCGAGGAGGCCAGACATGTGAAAGGCTGCCCCGTGAGGGTGCTGAGTGAAGCTGCAATTGCCAAGCTGAACAGGGAAAGCCCCCAAAGTTGTAGAGGACAGGAACATGGAATATCTACCAAGGAAAAGAACAGGCAGTGAGCTGAGTCAAACTAGGACAAAAGTCACTTGGTTACAAACCAGACACTGGCGAACTGGGGTTACCCAAGCATTTGGAACTCACTTCATACCACAGTACAGCCCAGTGTCTGGACGTGGTGTTTGTCCTGCTGGGTTTCAGTCTTGCTTAAATCTGATCCTTTCCGGCTCCTATCCTCCCATTCTTCCTTTTTAGGGAGGGCAGTTTCCTTTATCTTCAAGTGTGAAACTTTTTTTTTCTTTTCTTTTCTTTTTTCTTTTCTTTTTTCTTCTTTTCTAGGCTCTTATGGCTGAGAGTTTGCTATGAGTTTTAGTGCAGAAATTGAATTTGGGCTTTTGAGTGTTTTACCTCTGGAGATTTTGGGGAGTATATTTTTTTTTAGACTAAAGCCATTTAGCATTACAAAATGGCCATAAGCCTAGGGATTCAGGGGTGGTGGCATGTCTTTTCTAAATCTGAAGTTCCCTCATAGGCTATTTGACGGATGTTGGGGAAATCTTTGGGGGCAGGAGTCTAGATGGAGGAAGCTTCTATAATGAAAGAGCAGAGGCACAAGAACAGGTGACAAGAGCCACACCTCCCAAGGCTTCCCAAACAGTTCTACCAACTGAGGACCATTCTCCTTCAAACCAACACACTTCTCTTGCTGCTCCCTGTCAACCACATGATAAACAGCCCCCCTCTTTCCTGCGCTCTTAATAACGGAGTTGAGGATTCCACTATGAGAGCCTTGGTTAGCAACAAGGTTCGTTCTAGATACTTTGTGTGCAATGTCCTCTTGGCGATCAGGCTGTGTGGTCTGTTGAAGGAGGTCTTAAGCACTAGAATGCAGTAAATGCCAACTGTGTTATCTGCTAGAAACAGAGTTTCAGGTTGACACAGATTCAGGCAGAGGGGGAATGGGTGGTCTAAAACCTGCCTGTCTTCAAACTTGTGCTAGAGTGGGAGGGATCCTTACAGTGGCCTGGAGGGCCCATTTTTCATTGATTCTTCAGGCTTCCCATGCCTAACCTTCTCCCCTTGAGGTCTATACACATTCCAGGGCTGGAAGTTTTATATTAGTCTTTTCTACTTCCTGAAGATCTTGTCTTCCAGATACCTGCAATGCTAAATGATTCCCTTAAGCCTCAGTAGGAAGCTTCTCTTTCCGGGTCACTCTGACCCTAGTAGTTGACATAGTAACAGGACTAACCAACACTCAAACTGTGTGCTTAACCTAGACTGCCTTATTTTCTTTCTCCCTGAGGTTTATGTTTTGTTTTGTTTTTGTTTTTTGTTTTTTTGTTTTTTTACCTTTCAACATCCTATACATTAGGATGATTCTCAGATTTATTACATACCCCGCTTCTCTTCTCTTCTCTTCTACTCTTCTGACTAGAAATCAAAGTCCTTGACTTTATGGTTCCTTCATTTGCTCACTGGTGTGTCGGAAGTGTCTTCCGTATACAGCACATTCTCCATACATACGTGTTCAGTGTCAGCAATTTTTTTCTTTCCACAGGATAAAAAACTATGTGTGCCCAGACCTATTAGTATTTTAGTTTCTTAACACCTCACAAGGCAGATTGCTAACTTAGAAAATGCGAAATGCAGAGAGCAGGGTGAGTGTTGGGGTGGAAATTCTGCCTGGTTGTTGGTGCTCCACAGAGGTGCTCCAGCAGGGTCCAGTGTGCCTTATTTATCCTCACTTCCCATGGGGCTTTTCTTATGGGTAGCATGCAGTTTTCTAACCAACATCATCTTTAGCTTTGGAGGAAGAGATTTTTTTCTCTCCTATCCATCTTTGTAAGCAGACAAATATCCAGATTGTGAGCGGTGTGCATGGGATATAGATGTACAATATGGGTTATAAAAGAGATTTGCTTAGAAGGCATGGGTGGTACGATCATTCCAAGAGAAGCTGAAAAGGCAGGCCAAGGAGGTGAAACCTGTGGGGCTGGTGAGTATGATGGGGGTGGGGGAGACAGGAGCCCCAAAGTGCCTTTTATCGGAGTCCCATGGGCATCTGGCTTTGAAATGGTGAGCACTGGTTTGCATTCTGTGTACAGTGGCTTGCATGAAGCAAATCGTGGGCCTATTAGAGAGAAAGCAACGATTGATGTACAGAAAATAGTGTTGTTCCAGTTGATACTCCAGTTATTGGCAGTTTACTTGTCTTAAAGCAGAACTGTGGTTCAGTCCTTGGGCCAGGAATTCCGGAGGCTAACTTCTGCCCCTCCCTCCCACAGGGTCACCTGTTAGCTGGCATTATCCTTGATACATACTTTCAACAGTTGTCAATTCGACAACTCAGTCCAGACTATCTTCCTTGAAGCTTGATGATTTTCAGACAAAGCAATCATTGAAAAAAGTGTCAAAGACTGATTAGAGACAATGTTTCCAGTGGTCCTTCTGTTGTAGGATTAGACCTTCCTGTTTCTACATTGTCTCCCTTTTAAAGTAGCACTTCAACTACTCATTTACCTGAATATAGTAGAATTCACCATACCCTACTTTATTTAGCCTTTTAAAGAGCTCTAAGACTTCAAGTAACATTCATGCCACCCAAGCAAAGCTGCCCGCTACTCTGTTTGCTCAGTTCTGAGTGCTTGGGCAGCTGCTGTGTTGTGTTTGCTGAAGGGAAATTGGATTCTTAAAGAAACTGAGTAATCTCTATTAAGCAATTAAATAAAACGGACTTTCGGCACATTTAGCAGGTGGGCTGGAAAGCAGGGGAGAAAACTTTTTGAAAATCACATTTGGATTTTAAATAGACATTTAAAGATATAACTTAAAATGCTGCTTGGTAGATTTTTTTTCTATTAAGGCTTTTTAGTTAAGGCAAAGGGAGCTGAATATCAAGGAACTTGCACAGTGAAAGGAGAGGCTGCTTAAAAGGAAGCAGGCCCTGAGTTTGAGATCCATCTAAAAAAAAAAAAAAAGTGAAGTTTATCCCGTATCTCCAGATTTTCTTCTCCTAAAAATGATTAAAAGTGCATTTTGTAGAGTCGCTCTTCACAGCGATGCTGTCACAACATGGAGACTCTCATAATACTGTTTATAGGTCAAAACGAAAACCAAAACCAAAACGAAACCAAAGGCGTTATTCTCCAACTCATTTAAAGAGGCGGTCCTTCCTTTTTAATATATGCATTTGTAATGAGAAGGGTAACGATTTTTTTTTAAGTGTCTTGACGTTTGGTAACTGCGAAAACTGAGACTGGAGACCTAAAACATCTCATAGTTATTACCTGCCTTAAAGCAGAGCCACAGTTCAAGTCTCAGGCCTGGAATTCCAGAGGCTAATTTCCACCCCTCCCACGGAGTCACCTGCTCCGGGGGAACCCCGGCCAGAAAGCTGGGTCGCGCCAGGTCAAATCTTGTGCGTCTCTTGTTTACTCCGCCCCAGGCTGGGCGGTGGCGCGGACAGGCGGGTGGGGAGAGGGTGCTACAGCCCCGGGTGCGGAGGGACGCTTGGATCCAAAGGGTGGGTGGCGCGCGGTCGAGCCCTGCGTTGTGCCCACCCGGAGGAGGCGCTCCGGGAGCCGGCACCGCCCAGAAGCCAGAGTCTGCGCTCCGGCGCAGCGACCTCCTGGGAACCTCCCTTGAGGGTGCACACGAGTCCACACACGCTGGGTAACGGCCCGAGGGAGCCCCGGTGTCCCCCGGGTGTTGCCGGGCTGGGGAGGAAGCCAGAGTCCCGGCCCCTACTCGCTTGGGATTCCCTTCCCCTCCCCCCGCCCCGCCCAGCTCTCCCAGGGCTGGGTGTGATTTCAGTCCCTAGCAGGGAACCAGAAGCGCGCAGCTGGAGGTGGCAGCTCGCCCCCTTTGCCCGCGCGGCCCCCCAGGAAGCCGGCAGCTGCTCCCTGCGTCTCAGCCCTAGCCTATTTGAATACCCGGACGAGGGCGGGCGGCTTCCTGAGCAGGGTGCACCCGGGGCGCCCTGGGGAGTGACCCCGGGGGAAAAGCAACTGGGGCATTTCGAGCGCGTGAAAACTTCGTGCTTCCGCCGGGGCACGGAAAATGCTAGTGAAACACATTTGAGAGTTCCAGGGGCTGCAGCAAAAAATTTTCCCCCTCAATTGATAACAAAATCGTGAGTGCAGTCGGAAGGTGAAGAGGCGAGAGATCCCTGGTACCCGGGCAAAATGTAAGGATCCCACTGATACCTAATTTCCTTCCCTAGGAAGGCAAGGAACCAGTACGTGGGAAGAGGGGTAGAGAGGGAAGGGGATGGGCACGGAGGTTTCCACACCCTAGTAGGAAATTCTCAGACTGCTCAGACGTCCCAGTGTTTCTGCGTGGCAAGCTGATACCCGCTCTCAGGGGAGATCTCGGCTCCGAGGGAAGGAAGGGCGACCGCGACCTTCCCTACCCGCGCACCCGCAGCGGGGCAGCGGGGCCAGTCCGGGTCGCTGGGCGCACCGCACATCCTTCGCCCGCTGGCCGGCTCCAGACTGGTTTTTCTGGTTCAGCCTCCCTCCCAGGGACGCGCTGGGGGATCCGATGACGTCGCTGGCTGAGTCTCTCCCTCTTCCTCCCTCCCTTCCCTCGCCTCTCCCCCGCCCGCCCTCGCCGCGCACTCCTCCTAGTAACTTCTGTTCGGGGAGGCGCTGCCAGGAATAACCCGGTGCGTCCACAGCCCGGAGGGGAGGCGGCCGCTGCGGCTCCCTCACGCCGACAAACTGCGGCCCGGGTCCCGGCGGCTCGAGCCCCAGCTTGGCCGCCCTGGCCCCCGCCCTGGCTCCATCTCCTAACAGTGTCCGAAAATAAATAAATATATAAATAAAGGCAAGAGGAGCCTGGGCTGGCGGTGGGGATCGCCTCCCTCCCTCCTCCCTCCCTCCGCGCCCGCCCTCCCTCTGTCCTTAAGGAAATGCTACCAGACACCCCCCACCAGACACGCTCAGCCTGGGCGAGGAGCGGCCGCGGCAGCAAGAACAAGGGCATCGGGGGGCTTTCCTCCCCTCCTCCTCTCCCTCCTCTTCCTCCTCCTGCGCTGCTGTGACTTTACAGGTGAGCGGCCGCCGCGGCTGCGAGGATCCCCCCCACCGCCCGCTGCGTCGCGCCCTCCTTCGGCCGCTGTCACCCGGACTGCCGGGAGCTGACAGCCGCCCGAGGGGCTCGCGGCCGGGAGGCTGGCGGCCGGCGGGAGGCGGGCTGGAGGTGAGGGGGTGGAGAGCTGGAGAGCGGGGCGCCGCCGTGCGCTGTCTCTCCCCGGTGGAGGAGGGTCTCCTCAAAAAGAGAAAGAAAAAGGAAAAAGAAAAAAAAAAGACATCTTCGGTGACTGTGGCACAAGTATTTGCCAAGTTGAGTCTTGGACATTGAAGCTTGCCGGAGCTCGAGCAACTTGAAAGGTCTCCTGGCTGGGTAGCAGCCTCCCTCCACGCCTCGACTCTTGGGTACTGGGTGCAGCCCTGGGGTGCGTGGAGGGCGCACCGGCCGCCGGCAGAGCAGAGCGGCGGGAATCTAGGTCCCTTCTCGGCTCGGTAAGTGGCCTCGGTGCCGTGTTTTTCCTGCCTGCACCAGAGATCGAGCTTGTTTCACTTTACCCTGAAATCGCCTTCTCCCAACTCCATCGCCCCCTCCGTGGCGCGCGCCCCCGGCCGCTTTCCCGGTGGCCCAGGGGTAAGGGTCGGAGGGGGCGGGGATGGGGGAGACCTAGGCAAGGGGGGTCGGGCGCATTGGGAAATGCGGGGAATACCCTGGCCGAGGTTCTATGCAGATGAGGGGAGGCTGCTTTGCGTAATGTCCTGGGGGGGAGGGGGCCGCGCGGGAGCGCTGGAGGCAGGAATGTGCCTGGTTACTAATGAGGGACGTGCACCGGCGCGCACCGCCCGGCCACCGCTGCGGCTGCCGCGGCCGGCGGCCCGTTGTCAGGTAGCGGGGGAGGGGGCGCGGCGCGGGGCTGGGGGCGGCGCGGGCGGGCGAGCGGGCGAGCGGACCGCAAGGGCCGGGCCGCCGGCCTGCGGCCGAGCGAGCGCGGCGGAGGCGCTGGCGCTGGGCAATTCGGTGACTCCTTTCTCCTCCGGAGCGAGGAAGGAAGGAAGGAGAGAAGGAAGGAAGGAAGCGAAGAAGGAGGGGACTGTCTCCATGGAAGGTTCAGGCGGAGGCGCCCTCGCCTTGCGGGTGCACCGGCCGCAGAGCAGTTCCAGCCGCCGCCGGCTGGCCCCCGGCGCGTGGAGACGGGTGGGGGCGGATTGCATGCTTGTTTGTGCTTCTGGTCGGGGGATCGGGAAGAAACATGTGTGTTTGGGCAGTGCACCGCGAGGAGCTGGGTCTGCGCCTTTATGTCTGTTCCCTGAAGTGGGTGGAACGTTGGCCCGTTCCGGGAATGTTCCATGACGTGGTGCAGCCACAGGAAGGGGGTTAACGAGGGGCTCTCTGCCGCGGCGGCTCTGCTGGCTGCTATCAAAGCAGATGTGCTGCTGCCGCCGCACCTCTCACCTCCCTTCACCCCCAACCCCCTCCTTTCCATTCTGTGCGTCTGGTGCTGGTAGGGCTAAGACAGGAAAACATAGCTTCTATATGTGCGTGCGTGCGTGCGTGTGTGTGTGTGTGTGTGTGTGTGTGTGTGTGTGTGTGTGTGTGTGTATGGTGGGGGTGATTTGTCTGTCGTATTTGGTGGGGGTACGACTCCAGATTAGCCTTGCCATCCCAGCTGTTATCACAGATCGGTGCGCTTTATACGCATGTGCCTCCCGCGTCCTGTCCCTCTTACATAACATACCCAGTGCAGCAGAGGACGGGAGAAAATGCGACCCCAACCCTCAAAGCTCAGTTTGTGTGGAGGCTAGAAGGTCGGAGAGGGTCTCTGGATGTTGTGCTGCAGGGATGCAGCTTCTAGCGGGGGGGAAGAGACCGAGGGGAAGGAGCGTTTCTTGCAGTGGCTCGCCTCACTCGCCTACTTGAAAGCATCTAAGTGCAAAGGACTGCAGGAACTAGTCCTCTGAATGCGAAAGCTTTTGACTTGCGTCGCCTAGGGAAAGTGGGCGCTCTCACCTCCGGAGGCACAGGGAAGAGAAAGGGTCTGTAACACAGACGCCAGGAGGAGACCCGCAGTAACGTGCTTGGGCTGAGGGCAGAGGGGCTAGCATAGAAGGGACCAGAGGAATCTCTTGATAATAGGTTACACTGGAAACCCCAGAACACCTGTAATGGCTTAGAATTCACACAGGAAGCTGTGTGTGCAACTGACATTGCAAAACCCTTATGCTCTGCACAGTTATTTAGGCCTAAAATGAACACAGAGAAGCTTGCTTCCGGTCCTTTCATTATAATAGGAAAATTGAACTGATTTTTTTTCTTCTTTCCTTTTCTGCCATTTTAAAAATAACACCAAATTATTAAAAAAATACTATACAGGTACTTTCTTGCACTCTCAAAGCAAGACTTCAGTAATTCACAGGAGGGCTGTTTTTGTATATATCTTGTTTTCGTCGTCGTCGTCGTTGTTGTTGTTGCTGTTTTTGCCAACTCAGCCCTCATCAGGGCTGTTTTTTTTTTTTTTTTTCTCTTCAACAGTTTCTTTTGCGTGAATGATCAAACCTAGAAATTACTTGAAGTATTAATAAGATCGATATTAATAAAAATTTCAGTGATCTCTCTCTGCCTAGCAAAAGGCCAGGGAACTTTATTAGACCCATTTCTTCTAGTGATAAGGATCCCATTTGCCCTTGAGCAAACCAAGTTGTTTTACGTATGTTCATGTATCGTTACATACATACGTGCTAGGATGTGTGAATGCCCGCTTGCTTATTTGTCCTATAAGCACGCCAAAATACAGTGTTACGAATTACCCAAGAGGATTGTATAATGAGCATGCCCGGTTTGAATTTTGGGATGGCGGGCCGGCAGTTTATTAAAACTGGAATGCCGTGCATGTGAATAAGGTGGAAGTCATTTTTTTATTGCTAAGAGAAAATTCTGGTGGAGCTCTGAGGAGTCATAGTATCAGATTACAACTGCATTTTTAGTTGGAGCAGGCAGGGAGTTGTCAGTAGCCACAGAATGACAGTGTGCTTCATGTGTCATAATCTCTTCGACCACTAGGCGTGAATTGGGCAGTAGAGTTCTCATTTACAGGAAAACAAATACTATGTATTACAGGGCTGACTCTTGAAAATTATCTGAGATACTTTGTTGCTTTGAGAAGAGGTGGGTCGTAACACAGAATTGCTTATTGGCATCTGTAGTTTGTTTCAGTGATGGCATTTTAGTAGACTCCGTATGAGTAGCAGCTAATATTTATGTATTTAAAGTTGCTTAAAATTAAATAGATGAAAATTGATTGGGGAAAGTTAGGGAGGGTGTTAGTTAATATTAATGATAGCACATACTTAGAACATGTACTATCTATATATTATAAATAAAAGATTATATTTTAATTGGTTAGATGGGGCAGGGGACGTAGAAAAAATACTTCTGTAGTATGTTCGGCAAGAATTTATTTCCGGTAACATATGACATAAGGAGAGGGTCCTGTTTACTGTGTTGAAAGATTACCTAGCAGAATCTTTTGATTGATCAGCTCCTTTTCCCTGGGATGTGTTTACAGATATTCTTGTTACTATGAAACAAAACAGAGGGCAACATATATGCAGGCGTGCCTTGGAGAATAATGGTGCATGTGTGGGCTTGAACTGTTGGCACTGTGACATTATTCAGAAATCAGATTGAGTGCCTTATGCTTATTCCCTAAATGATGAATTTATACTTTGGCAGTGGTGTGTGTGTGTGTGTGTGTGTGTGTGTGTGTTTGTATGTGTATGTACATGCTAAGGATTTTATTTCAGCCACAACGACAGATAATAAGTTTGCTATTTCTGTTTCTTTTCAGTTCTTGACTTGGTACCAGTAATTAGCAGAGTTTAGTTTGAAAACTTCAACCTAGGAAAAGATGAGTAGAGAATATTTGGCATGGTGAAAATGTAGTCCAGTATTACATGTGAAGTAATTGAAACCTCTGGCATGGTGACGATTATAATAAGAGGAAAGTGGTAAGAACATTTGGACCCATGGCTGTGGGACGAAAGGTTTGCTCTCCTGTTGGCTGTCACACAGTTTTCACACTTTAGTTCACACCAACCCAGGGAGATCGTTGTATTATGTGTTAGTCCTTTACAGCAGTCCTGTGGGTGGAGAAGTGGCTCTTCTGTGGACGTCTACTTGAACATTTCAGCGGTGGACTTCTCAGTTAGGGAGTTTCCTGTGGATTCGCCCCGAGTCCATGGTTTGACTACACCTTGGTATGTCAGTGTTGTGATGTTTAGAGTGTCATCAGAGAATGGAGCAGAGGAAGGTTGCTAACTCTGCTTCCTGGAGTTTCATCTGGAACCTCAAACCCTGAAGGTTAAGTGGGTTTGTTTTAATCCCTGAAGGGATGCTGATAAATACATAAGGCCTTTTCTATGAAGCTGTGAGTGGACGCAGAGTAGTAAAAACAGCAGGGAGGCTTTTATGGTAACACAGTTGTACGTGCTTGAAGGAAATGTCTGAGAAATGGTATTACTTTCTTATTGGTTCCTGATGTCACAATGGAGGAGTGTTCCCTTGGTGTCATGGTAAAACTTAAAGAGCTTGAAAATTAGTATTTGCTAAAGGTCTCAGACACTCCTTAGGTCATTTGGAAAAACATTTTAGCACTTAATTGTCATGATATAATTTAAAACTTCCCAAAGACGATGTTGTGTCCCTTGTCCCCATGCAAATCTGGCTTCTCCGTAATGATCCAGTATTAAAGTGACACGGGTTTTGATTGGCTGCGTATTTGAACTGAACCAGGACTGATTGATATTTCATCTATTATTGGCCTGGATCAAAGATGTGCTAATATGATCATACAGTTCATAGGATCCATCATTTGAGGTACCAAGTAGGACAAGTGACCTACTGTCTAACTTAATCTGGAAGTTTATTCTTCCTGCTAACTTAAACCACGGTGCAACCACGTTGGCACGGAGGAGAAAAGATACAGGGGTGCTTCTGTCCCCCAGGGTGAGTCTGGGCAGGAAGCAGGTGGAGTGGCATCATTTTTGGGTTCATAGGATGTTTGTCTGCAGGGTCGGGGATAATCAGGACCACATTTAAAAAACAAAACAAAAACCAGAAAACATTTCACACAAATAATCTTAGTTGTCTTTTCAGAATACCACGACAGATGCTCTGTTATCAAGTTGATCATCTAGTCTTGCATTGTGTACATATTTTCTATGGGTGGGACTTATGTTAGCTACTACGGATATGATAGGTGAAGTCAGGGAGTTGATGGACAGGTGTCGATCATGCGTTGAAGGTGTAATACCTGAGTAATATTGCATCTATTTTCACTGCTGCGGAAGATACATAAAGTAGTGTATGTCACCCTGGTCTGGGAGCAAAGAGTCAAGTAAAGAAAAGTGGATGGGAAAGTTTTGAAAGAACAAATTGTAATTGTCATGGGGTTGAGATGTGACCAGGGGGCTGGAAGCAAGGGCTGGAGGGCTGATACCAAGGGAGAAGCAATAACAAGGTAAGGCTAGACCTTGGGGGTCAGGCTACCGAGACAGGTTGGCCTCATGAGTGATTATCCAACCGGGCGGAAATGAGGCCTGCTCCTACAAATCAGGCCATTTGATGCCCTTTTGATTGGGCAACCTAGAAGATGATTGTTGGGAAGCGAATTTCCTGGGGCTGGATGGAGATGTGTAACAGACATTTCCTTCGTAGTGTTTATCAGTCAGTCGGTTCTGACTCTGTGGAAGTTTTTAGAGGCACTGGATGAGCTGACCTCAGCTTGCACTCTTGTATGACCACAAATCCGGAGTGTTTGAAAACAGGGTCTTTGTGTTAAGTAACCAGTAAGTCTTCGGAGCCATGCATGAGCTATGTATTCCTCCACAACTAGTGAAGGGTGACGCTTACCATTCTCCAGAGAATTTATTCACATTGCCGCAGATCAGGATCTAATTCCATATGATTTAGAGTCAGAGTAACGTGACGTTGAAGGGAAAGAACTGAAAATAAAGGCTGGAGAAGACAGCTTTCCTTGCCCTGCGTACTATTTTGTTAACACTGTCTCCATTTTTATTATCTGAAGCCGTAAGTGGCAGTCCAAGTCTGGACTCTGTAGACAGCCTTACTGCCAGACAACAGGATGGTTACCTCCATCTTCAGGGCTTCTTTATTAGTCCAGAGATGATGTATCATTTCCCAGTAAGTAAACCTTGCTATAATACAGAATTAAAACTCCCAGGTTCAGAAAAAATGGACGCAGAGGCTTCCTGCTTCCTAAACTGGGGAGAATGGAAGGAAGCAAGCAGGATTTGAACAAGGTGAATGGTGTGGTGGGGTAGGACGGACGGGGACAGGTGTGTTTCGGGGGACTGGACTGGGAGAGTCAGGCAAACTCGCTCTAGATCCTCTAGGACCTTGGAAGTCTGTAGAGGAGGGTGATATGAATCTGAGGATTGGGCTGGAGAAACAATCCTTGGAAG
The DNA here is from genome assembly GCF_021556685.1 of Rattus norvegicus. NCBI lineage: Eukaryota > Metazoa > Chordata > Mammalia > Rodentia > Muridae > Rattus > Rattus norvegicus. Next base: position 9,540,614 of record NC_141534.1, read on the forward strand.
TGTGTGGTTTAAAAAGGTTATAAAGTTTTGGAGGTAAGGCATTGGTCAGATTGCCATAAAATTCTCTCTCTCTCTCTCTCTCTCTCTCTCTCTCTCTCTCTCTCTCTCTCACACACACACACACACACACACACACACACACGGAGGTTGACTACTGAGTATGGAGGTTGTGTCTTTTGGGTGACAGTGAGACTTCTTTTGTCTTTGTCTTAATGTTTCCTTAACTCGAAGCAAGTGAGCAAAGCTATTCATTCAAGTACTTTATTAAACATTACTGCTGCTCTGAGCAGCATTCTAAGTGAAGTTTCTCATTATTCTTTGAAGCAACAAAGTTTCACCCTGGAAAATAGTCAACATTGATGGAGAGGAAACTGACCATCAAATACCAGTGTGTAAAAGTACTCTTAGTTAAAGTCACAGAGTGTTTGTACTTTGGGGCGGGAATGTTTAAGGAATGGGTAGGTGATTCACGGGAAAGCTATTAGAACGTGGTTTTTAATTGGTAACCAGGCGTATCTAAGTCATGACAGTGTTGGACAGTGAGTGAAGGGTTTACATGGAGAACTTCATTTGGCAAAAGAAAGCAGGTCGTGCGAGAGCTTATGGATTGGGGCAGATTCTCTTGATGTGAAAGGGCAGCAAAAGCCTGGAATTTTGGCAGCTAGGCGTCGGGTAAACTTATACCCACCCTCATTTGTCATAGCTTGGGGTTCTGAAAGGTGTACATGCCCTCACACAGACATAGAAAATCATAGGCGTTCAGCAAGAGAGCAGGTACTGATAAGTTACAAAGTAGCACCGTTAATTCTTACCTAGGTAGGTCGAGAAAACATTTGTTTTAAAATAGAGACCCTGTCTAATTCCATATAAGGAAGATTATTGGGAAGGTTATTTAAATTGTAAGTAGCTTTGTACTCCAAAATGGGAGATTCATTTGAAACTCTGCTTTATTTCTTTTGGAAGCCAGACAACTAGTTTAATAGTGTACATATGAAACGCTAATTTGCCTTGTTAATTGGACGCAATTAAATTGAGGTTATTTTATACTTCTTAATTGTCTGAAAATTACATGTGTTGCCATGCTTCTGCCCTGGGAGGCAGGAGCCAGGGAAGGTATAGAGGGGTGCGGTGCGAAAAGGCTTGGCTCTTCCTTTGCAGGGAGCTTTTTGTGACAACCTGGAAGCCAGACATCTCAGCTCTCCCGGACTTCGTTTGGAAATGAGAGAGATCAGAACAGATGGCTTTAGAGCCTCTTCCAACGCATAGTCTGCATATTCGATCAGTTTTAAGTTCTACTTCGTAGTTACAGGGGATGCAGTGTCATTTTAGTCTGTAATTATGGTATTACCAGACTGGGGGAAATAAAAAAACAGTTAAAGAAAAATCGGCACAGGGCCCAACTGAGCAAATAAGTTAGGAGGAAGGGATTGGAGGTTTACAGAGCTCTTGTCCTGTGACAGGACTCATAGTAGGTCCCAGTGCCCACTTGCGAGCAGCCCTAGACAATTTGGCGTTGCTGTCTCTATGTTTACAAGCAGAGGAACTGAGTCATTAGTGGCGCAGGATTTGAACTGAGGGCTCAGTGCCAATCCATGGGGTGTGACTGTTCGCACTAAGAGCCTTTCAAAAAAATAAATAAGTGAAGTCCCATTAGTTTCAGCGCTGAGCACATGGGTTCCCTCAGCAGCCTGTGGGTGTGCACCAGGTGTCCAGTGGATACCTCACGGGGCAGGAGCCTGAGTTTGAAATCAGAACAGAGTGGAATCTACTCGGCTGCCCCAAGGTTATGAGAGGAGGGAATATCCGCTGGAGGGTCAGCGTGAAACTTTTGTGGGAACGTGCTCTGATCTCTGTGAGCTCTGTGAGTGTGGAGTACCGGGAAGCTGTGATTATTTTTTAAGGGAGATGGCTCCCAAGTGAAAAACACAAAAAGAACTCGAATTGTTGTGACAGTACAATATTCCTGAGGTATTTTAAATGGTCTGTTAAACTCTTGATTGAAATGGTTTATAAAACAATGTCATAATGTACAGGGCTTCGCCGGCTAACAAGTGGAACCGCCAATTAAGATCTTGGATACTTCTCATCCAGCTCAGCCTGTGTGCTGTACCAGTGATGTGAACAGAACTCTCTGGTGTGGGAAGGTTTTGGTCTAAAAATAGCCCTTGGTGCCTGAATTACCCAGTTTGAACTTTTGCCTAAGTCTCAGTGGCTGGGAGACAATGTTCACCCTTGAGGCCTTGGGTCCACTTAAGAGACACCATGGGGCGTTTTGGGGGCTGCTGACTTTAAAATGCTTTCCTTATTAATTTAGCCAATATTGGTGATCTGGGAAAGGTGGTGGTCTAGACATGGAGGCATCGCCAGGGAACAAAATAGTAAAAAGAGGGTCTTAGCCCTTAGAGAGTTTGCGTTCTACGAGATAGATTTAGAAGTGTTTCTTGCAAATCCAGTTAACATGCTATATTTTTTCAAGGTGTTCAATAATTCCTGCTTACATAATGAGTCCCTTAGCCGTAATGGGGTTTAAATAAACACTGAAAGATTTCTTAAATCACTCCTGAGATATCCCACTAATTTAAACATGTGCATTTATACACATATGTGTAAAAGTAAATACATATATATATATAAATATATGTATTTACTTTTAATTTTTTGAGGGTTGAGGGTATAGAACAGCGCCAAACATAGTGTTCTGTCCCAAAAAGAAGAAAAAAACCACAAAGGAATTTAAATAATATTTAATATTTCTGTGTTGTCAGCCCCCGTGGCATGAGAATGAAATACATTTTTTTTTATTTTCAAATGACACATCACATTGTATTATAAATGCATTTGTGAGTGTGCTGATGCAAAGCTCATATCTGGAATTTGTATTTTGATCTTATTCAAGTGAATAAAGTTTCTAGTAGATTAGGATGGCTCCCACTTCCACTAAAGCATTCCAGTCCCAGTGTTTCTCAGTGGTCACGTGGTGTATCCATATCTCCAGAAACATCTGTTGAAGATTAGGAAAGAAATCTCTCTGCAAGATGGGGTATGCTTACAGCCCAGGGAAGGAACCTTAAATGGATCAGTCTTGACTCAGTTTCCGTGGGCAGTCCCTCAGTGTGCTTCCCCTAAGTGTGTCTTGCTGTTTTCCATTTTATTCTATGCTCTCTAGTCACAAAAACCTCTTGAAGCCATTGCCTATGTCACCTTTCTAGTTTTAACACACCAACTCCTCCATGGCTGAGGAAGGGACTTCGTAGTTAGTTGAACTGGAGTTTGTCTGTAAGCGGAGTTAGTTTTCCTTGTCCCGTTTTCTTTATGTAAAGTGGCTCTTGCTCTCAGGTTGGGAGTGTAAGGATGTTTCTTGGTGGGCCAGCTTAGATAAATAACAGTGTAAAAAAGAGAGTGTATTATTCCACCCCCCCACCCCCCATTTGCCCTTGTCCCATGGGGGCCAAGCGAAATGGAGGGCAGAGTTGGACTGAAACATTGTTGCCTTGTCTCACAAAGCTGGTGGTGAAATTCTCTGTCTTGAGCACTGGGCAGTGTCCCGTGGGACAGTCCCGATGGCCAGCCCAGCACTTTGTAGATAGGTCATGCAGAGTTCAGCTCTTAACTGCCCAAGGAGCAATGATCAAAGTTTTTGTTTCTTTCTTCCCTTGATTCTTACAGTTGGCATAGTCTCCATGCCTTTAAGGAAGGAGGAAAACCACAAGGTTATAAACATTGGGTTTATTTTCATGTCATTAGTCGTGTGTCAAAGTTTATTCTAGAAGTATAGGACTTTTTGGAATAATAATAATAATAATAACAAAAAAACCACCAAGAAAAAAACAAAACGAAGATTTCAGAAGCCAGCTCTGGTCTTCTGAGGGTGTGCTCATTAAAGTTCACAGCGCTGCCGGAGAAGCGGCCAGAATGGATGGCTCTAAACCCTGACCCCAGCACTTATTGCTTGCCTCATTATTGATTTTCAAAATGACTCAGGCCAAGTGACTGTACATCTATCATATTTTGTTGGTTTTTCTCATCTGTGAAAGTGAAGTCTTGCTGGTATCACTGCTCTGCCTCTTGGGAATGGAGCAGGGCAATACAAGGGAATCAGGCTATTTTTAGAGGCGAAGCCACAGTAACTTTTGAGAATAATTCAGTTGCAGGAGGGAAGAAAAAAAAAAGCCCAACCTACAGCAGTTATGTTTGGCACAGGGGTTAGCAGAACCTTCTTGAGGTAACTGATTATTATTGGTGCAGTTTATTACGGGATATGTGTTTGTAGAGAGATGATGGCCAGAATCTCCATAGCTTTTGATAATGTCTCCTCGTGGGTTTTAACTTGGTGTAGACCATGGCCAGGCAAGGCTGATACAATATCAAGCCAGTTACAGCTGTATTCAAACAGTAAATAAATAGAATAAAGTAAATAAATAGAATAAAGAAACCCCACAAAATGGAACGCATCCGAAGGCAATTGTTTTTGAATATGTAATCTGTTTACGCGTTCAAATGACCTTAGCAATATGCATAATGAACTTGGTCCCAAATTTAATCAAGTGTAGCCTTTAAAATGGGCCAAGTGGCTCAGAATATTCTAAATGATCTTTAAAAAACAAAAAACAAAAAAACACATCACTCAACAGTACTGAATGTAACAAGTAATTGGACACAAAATGTGGATGTTAGAGTTTTCTAGTGGACAAACTCCAAATTCGTTAAATCATCAGTTGAGTTTTGGCGCTGTTTGGGGAGAATTTGCTAGTGTTGAACCTCACGAAACCCGGCAGTGATCAGTAACAGCTGGAGAAGTTTTATCCCTTGATGGATAATCACACAAATGTGTATCACGAAGAAATTGTCCTGACCACCCTCTTCTTATTCTTATGGGTGATACAAGAGGGGACAATAGAAGACAAGGAGAAGACATATCAAAAACAGTAATAATTACTGTGGTTTTCTAAACGGACCAAGTCTATAGGAGTCCATCTTATAGCCATAATAAATCAAACAAACAAACAACAAACAAACAAACATTGTCTCCTTGTGTATCTAACACTTGTGGTAGCCTTTTGAGCCAACTCATTTGGATTTAAGTTCCTTAGGAGAGTTTTACACTATGCCACACCACTGCATAAAGGGAACAATTGTTCCTATTTGACAGGCGAGTGTCCCTGGGAAATGAGACAGAAAATGGGAGGAGTGAATAGCGTCTTTTGGAATTTGCACATGGCTTGTTGTTCTTTTTCCTAGTGAGTTAAGAGTTTATGTATGAGCCAGGGAATCTCTTGAGATACTTTTCTTCTTTCACTATGGTGCACTGTGTATTAAGTGTGGCTGAGGTAACTCACTGAGCACATTTAAGTCTCCAAAACGACACTGACTAATGTCTTACGCATAAGGTCTGATGTATTGAGTTTGAGCTGTTAGCTGATGGCCGGTTGCTTTGCAATGTAAAGTCTCTTGTAAGACTAGATAAGACCATTGGAGCCATCATTTAATCCCCAGCCATGTTGGACATAATTCCGGACAGTTCACCCTGGGCTGCCTGTAGTCAGCCTCTACTTAAACGCCACTTTCCTGAGGAAGCCCCGCCTACTTTGTGATATTTCTTTTCGAGAGCAGCATAGTTTTCAGCAGCGATGCGAGATTGATTTGCCCATCACCTGGAAGACAGTGCTACAGTTATTTAGGTGGTAATGTTCATTTTATTTACTCTCTTCTTCCCCCAGGCTAAATATTTCCAGTTCTTGTTGCCTGTAAGACTTTTCATTTTTGTTATTTTTCTCAGGGATTGGGGTTGTTCATGTTTGAAACTGACTCCAGGCTGGGGTTTGGCTTTGTTTTGTCTTTAAAAACCAGATCTCAGAAAGTAAATTGCTCAATTCCCTTTAGTCTTTAGAAGATGGCCCCAACTGGTTCAGAAATGTTTTACAGAAAGGGCCCATGCTTGTTGAGGTTTTATAGATCGCTTATCCAGTGCAGAGGTACCTTGTACAGTCATTTGGTGCCAGCGGATTTTAGCGAAAGTAACTTTGCTGCACGTAGAATGCATGGGAAATAAAGCGCAGTATATGTATGAACTGGTAGAAAGCAGAGTGTTTCACTGCCGTCCTCAAACACTGTACGCTCTGGCGTGCTTCAGAAAAGAAAGGAAAGGAAGCTATTTTTGAAAGAGACAGGTGAAGTACCAGCAGAGAGGCCGAGACGGTGCACAATAACCCTCATGCGGGAGAGGTTTCTTGGAAGAAGGGGATGCTTGAGTGCGGCCTTGATTTGACAGGCATAAACACCACAGGGCAGGGAAGTTCAGCAGTGTGCTCAGAAAGGCCCCTGCTTTGAGGACAGCCTCAAATGCCTCTGCAGGCTGAAAAGAGACCTGAAGACAGTTCTCTCAAGAGCCTGCAGTCCAGTACCCCAAACCATAGGACCGCAGAGCTGTACTGAGCCACAGTTAGAGCTTGGTCCCCATAACTTTACAAGCACAGTTGAAAAAAATGCGCAGGCTATAAGTGGGTGAAAGGAAGGTATCTGGAAGTTCCTATTCTGGAAATCCGATTGTGTTTATAAATAGCACGCCATGAAAGACATTGGTTCTGTGTTGGCTTGGTGTAAGTGTATACCACCTGTCCTAAAAATGGGGCTGCTGTCTCGAAATAATGACTTCAGTCTTAAAGGCAGAGAGGGGGTGAATGTGTGGCTGGGGGACCCTTTGCTCTCCTCTCTGGTGCAGGTCAGGCCTGCCCCTTTGCACTTTCTGCCTTTTAAGCGTACCAGTGATGTGCTTAGTTTGATTCATTATCTCTTTAAGGTAAGGTAAACTAATGTTTTCTGCCCATTAAAAACGAGGGTACGGAATATTGGAAGTATTCCATGCAAGAACATTAGTTGTGCGACCTCCACGTAGCACAGTATACTATGTAACTATGTATCGTTATGTAAACTCTGCACTTCCTATGGCATGTAGCGCAGTATACTATGTAACTACGTATCATTACGTAAACTCTGCACTGCTTATGGTGTCTCCTGGAAAACTAGTTTGGATTCGCCTGCTTAGATCGCATAGTCGTCTATAAAACAAATAGCCAGGGACGTCAATATTAAAGCAGGCATGCATGTCATGGAACAAATGAATCTATATAGGAAATGATATTATTAACCTCATAATGGAGTTAGTGGTTCTACTTTGATAAAGTAAGAGTTCTCATTTCCTGTATAGGTACTTCGGTTTTGGATTTCTTAATGATTATCCAGATTATCGTATTTTAACTTCCTTCGCATTTCCAGTTTCTGGAGAAAGGTACTTTGCGTGGGGCTAGGATAAACACAACGTAATATATGCACCATCAATTTTTCAGGTTTCACTCAGTGCATGTGAGGATACTGATGTTCAATCATTGCTACAATTTAGATTTCATCATAATCTAAATGTTATTAACACGTCTGAACGAATTCTAGTTAAAACTTACTGTTCCGAAATATTCAGTGTGGCTGATGGCTGACAGAGGAGGTGCGCCGCCACACGCTGGCACACTTCCTAGCTCTGTTACTAATTGAAAATACGTTAACAGCTTTCGAGAGCTGTAAGGTCTGAAGGGTGGCGGTAGCACCTCATCCTGCCCTCACCGTCACCGAGTGGGGAGGCAAATGGTCCTTGGGCCCCTTGTAGTGCTGGGGACTAAGTCATAGGTGCTTCATTTTGACTTACTGTTCTGTTTCTAAGGAGAAGGTCTAAAATCAGTTAGCTAGTAAAGTATCTTTGTGCCTCCCGTTATTCTTTTTTACCTACTGGGAAAAGCACCTTGAACCGGAAGACATCCTAGCTCAATATTATGGTGTTCACAAGTACATATCTGTCCACAAGTTGATATGTTTTATTGCTGCTACACTTGCCTTTCTGTCTTCAGTCTGTGATAAATGTATGACGGTATTACTTTTCATTTAGTCTGTAATTAGGCTTACAAAACAGGAGAGCATCACCTGTGCTCTTTCCAAATGCCATCATCAGCAACATAATGTAAACTGGAGAGCAGGAGGATTGAATAAAATTTCACTGGCTCTAGACAGTATTGGGGCAGTCACTTGTAGCTGGTGGGGTGTTAATTATATACCAGTGACATGATTTGAAAGAGTAAGTAAAAATACGGACTCATAAAAAAACAAACAAACAAACAAAAGAAATGTTTAGGGCGGACTTACTCAATGAAACAACCATTGAGATGGGGGCACATGTTGAAACTCCTCAGTGAGGGATCACTCAGGAGACAGACAAGGTTTTCCTGGGTTCGGATACATTAAGAATTCCTGTTGCAAGGAAGGATGCTTTGACACTGTTGCGAAAGCGGCAGATGTTAGTTAAAGGTTGCTGAGTGTCTGGAGGATGATTCCATGGTTAAGAGCACCTGTTGCTCTTGCAGAGGACTTTGGTTTGGTTCCCTGCATCCTCATGGTGGCTCAAAACCATCCGTAAATCCACTGGCAGGGGATCCAATGCCCTTTTCTGACCTGTGCTTACTGTATGCATGTGGTGCAGACAGAACACTCATACACAGGAAATAAAGTGAATCTAAAACTTGTTTTATGAGTCGTTGTGTCCATGCTAAGGAAACGAGGGATTGGGAATGATTATCTCTTAGACCCTTCCAAGGCTCACTGTAAAGCATTATCTAACTGAGGCAGGGCAGAGGTAACATAGGGGCCTATGCATTTACAGGTCTGCTGGCCCCAGGCTGAGTGGACATTTAAATACTCAGCACTTCTTTCTGGATGACAGTATAATTATGGGCAGAGTGAATGGAATATTTTAATATTATGCAAATTGTATGGAAATTAAACCAATGATGCAAAAACCCCTAATTTTGTTCTTCCGGTGTTAAGGTAAAAAAAACAAGGGGTTGAAGACACATTGGCTTTGGATCACTATAATGGCATCTTTTGATACTGTCTTATACAGTAAGGATTGAATATGGCAGTTGACATTCATTCATGAGATTCCATGATTATGGTCACTTAGCATAAAAAAGTTAGTGACCGATCACAAAGGGACGCTCCTGGGTCAGACATGCAGCTCAGCTGGTAGACTGTTCCTGGTTCCAGCTCTGCAGTGGCACATACCTATAATCTCAGCACTAAACAGCTGGAGGCAGGAGGATCACAAGTTTTGGGTCATCTAGATAGAGAACTTGTCACAAACCACAGATTTCTTTATCAAGGAATCGGATGGAATTCGAGAGTCACAAAAATGCTAAACTGGTCATTTCGGTGTCGATTCTTAAAGTTGTTTACTCCTGTTACGGTGACGTTTACATTTAAGTCATGTGTACAGAACCCCAAATACGTGAAACATCTATATGCCTTAGATCAGCTTTAGGTTCATAGCAAATTGAGAAGATAGAGATTTTCTCAAACACCTTACCTGTGTGTACCCTACCTCCCCGATTCAGTCAATGAGGAAGACCTGCTATCATCCAAAGACTTCTGTTGGGAAATTACCATTGCTGAAGGTCATAATTTACATCATGGAAGGCTGTAAACGTCTCCTGTCAGGCCCTTCGAAACACTGCATAGTGGAAATGTTAGACATGTTGGTTCAGGGCTTTTAATACTGGTTCATCATGAGAACAGAAGTCATCATTTCTTCTTGTAATTAACAATCTATCTCATTAACAAACTGAAAAGAAACTGTTTCATTTTTGTTTCATAATAATTATACAATACCTTGTGGTCTTATTTTTAACCACTATTAACCTTAACCCACTGACTTTGTAGAATTACCCAGGGTTATCATGGTTATGGCTTGAAGTGAAATAGAAGGCTGGAAATTGAGGCTAAAGAGGGGGGAAAAATCAGTGACTCTAAACGTATAAATTAATCAATTTTTCCTTTAAAATATTTTGGTCCTATATTTTGCTGCTAATATCTAGGGTAAGAGCAAGACCGAATAGATCTTAGGAGACACTTAAGAAATGAGTTAGGAACACTAAAGGCCTCAGTAGGTGAAAGTTTATGCCATATTAATGAAAACATAGCATTTCCTGTTTGTCGTTGACTTCATTGGAGGTGTGCAGCGTGGAAATAGGCTTTTTTTCCCCTGCCATGAGACAGGTGCTTAAGGAATCGATTCTGGAGATAGAAAGTGGGGCTTGAGGGGAGGATGGGAGAAGGCAGACAACTTTTGAAGCTGTAAAAGATTCCTGGTAGGCAAATTGCTATCAGACTGGGCAGGGAAAATGCGTCTTCAGCCTCTGAAAATGCAAGCCTCTTCTTGCTGGGGGGAGGTGAGTCCTGCAGGAGGGAGCCACTGTGGAGGGCAGGGCGTCAGGTGGCCTCTTGCGGGACTGCAGACCCGGGGGCGCGCAGGGCTGCGTTGGGAGCCTGAGCGCGCGCTCCTGGCTGCGCGCTCCCGCCCTGCCCACAGCTGACCTTTGGCCCCGGGGCGGCCGTCAGAAAGGAGCTGACTGCGATGACGTCTCCCCTGCTGTCAGTGCACAACAGGAAATGCTCTCCGCCTACCCCCCCTTCCTGCCAGGAGAAAGTGGGGCTCGCTGCTCTCGGCGGCTGGCCGAGACCTAGTTTCGGGGCCCACGCTGAGCACCCTGGTTGCTCAAGGGCTCCGGGTGCAAGGCCTGTCAGAGGCTGCCTGGGCGGAAAGCCAGGAGGGTGAGCACTGGCCGCGGACCGCCCAGCCTGGGGACCCCGAGCATCCGGAGGGGTCCCGGAAAGGAGGCCCCAGTGCTGAATAATGCTGACCTCATAGGGCCTCTGCTGATTCTCTGTTGTACAGCCCTGACAGGAAGCCTCCTCTTTAACCCTCCTTCCAATGGCCATCTTTTACTTTGTTGTGGAAATACTGACACGGACATCTAGGGCAGAGCCTAAATATCAGGCCTGGCGACCCTGCAGGACAGACTCCTTAGTAGTCATTTAAGACCTTGTTTAGGTAAAGTGAGGTTTGCTTTAAAAAAAAAAAAAACAAACAAGCCATTTTGCAAACTTAGGACAGGGATACGTCAACTGCGGTGGATTTATTATCTTGAATTTGCGGATATTTCGCTGATATTTTTTTCTCCCCGGTAGACTTAAAACAATTGAAAATAAAGCAAGTCAACCCGGGCTTATTAATAAAAATGTTTACATAATCCTTGAAACTGCATTTTAGAACGATATTCAGTATTACAATCTATAATTTAGTATCACGGATGCCTGTGTTGCTCGCACATGCTTGCCAGCACGATAAAGGGAAGAACCATCAGCTAAGCAAGCATTGTGATGATTTCCGTGGTTGACTCATGAATAGGCTTTGTCATGGGAGATTGTTCTTCTGGCCACACAGCCAAAATGCCAAAGTTCACTGGGAGGTCTGCTGAAGTTTCTTATATCAGACACTTGACAGAGTCTTAGTAAGATGAAAATACTGGGCAGTCGTTTCTAGTAAACCTGAAAATGTGGTGGAACACAACTTTACCCTCTGTGTTCTGCTCCTTCTGAAGCTTGACCACTGACCTGTGCTTCTGAAAGCGTCCTCACGTGATGATGTGTGTGGCATATGATGTCATTAGCTTTGGGGAACATTCAACTGATTTTCGCAGTGAAGAAGTTTAAGGGCTATTTGAGTAGAGTTTTAAGTATGATCTGTGGATTCTTGAAATCATGTCTCTGTTTTTGTTGTTTGTTTGTTTTTTTTTTTCCTTTTTGGTGTGTATGTAGGGGAAGATAGTTTTTGTTTCTTTTGGAACTTCGACGGAATGTAGAAGGCTACTCAGGGAAGTGAACTGGGAACATAAAGCCCAGGGCAAGTTGTAGTTGAGGGGAGCTGACTTCGTTGTGTAGACATTACCACATTCTAGCACACTTTATCAAACACAGAGCCTAAAGAATGTTAAGCAAGCTTGCTACCACTGAGCTGTACCTGTGAGGCACTCTTGATTGTTAAACAGACCGAAGAGCGAACAAGACCATGAGAATTAAAATGTCTGTGCAACACAAGAGTGTTTCGTTAGTAAAAGATTAATTTCAAGAGGTGATTTTCTTGTCCTTGTACCAACGTAGGCAGGGGGTACACTGGATATCATGGAAACTATTTAAGTACAGAGTTTCATCTTTGAGGTCAAATTACATTCGAGCCCACTCACTGTACATTGCTTGTTCTGTATGATTTAACCGCTTTTTACATCCAGTTTGTCCATTTATAACGTTAGCATTATGAAAGTATTTATTTAGTAGTAGATTTATAAGGATCAATTACTCCAGATTTGTATTGACAATAATCCCCAGTTTTCAATGCACCTTCTTGTTGGAGGTGCTAAGTAGGATCCTCAGACACATTAATTAAATCTCTTTTTTTTTTTTCCCGGAGCTGGGGACCGAACCCAGGGCCTTGCGCTTGCTAGGCAAGTGCTCTACCGCTGAGCTAAATCCCCAGCCCCTAATTAAATCTCTTAATCACCAGGAAAGTATCACACAGTCGTATGAAAACCATTTTGCGAGGAGTGCTTCTGGATGGCACCAAATTTGAATTTTTATAATGCTGATCCGAACCCAACATTTGATCTGCTTGTTGTTGTTGTTGTTTTTGTGGCTTAAACTCGTGCTTTATCTCATCCATGAATTAGACATACCTAGTTTGGAGGGAATATTCTCTGTGGTGCGGAAAAGTCACATGCCTTCCTAGAGCTGCCGTACAGCTCTCACAAGAGGGCTGGAAAATATCTTTTCACCTCTAAGCTGGGAAGTCGGATTCTTGGAGGGAAATGAAATAAATAATAAAAAATAAATAAATAATAAAAATACTACAGGGGAACTTAGGATTGTAATCTGAAGTATTTTTAAAAATGTATTTAAAGTCATTTTTAGTGATTTATTGAAGCTCTTTTACTTATACAAAGGAGTTGCCCTCTACCTGTCCTAGTGAACCTTGCAATCAGGGCTGGGTTTGCTCTATTTCCAATGCCGGCAGCCAAGTCTCACCCAGAGCTCTGGTTCCACGCGCAGGCATTGAATGGAGCGGTAGGAGAAAACTATCCTCGTCATCTCTTGGACGTCAAATGCGTTTTTACATTCCTGGCTCACTTCCAGCCTTCTCGTTGTCAAGTGCTTTAAATTCACCAACAATGAAACAATACTTGAGCTTCCGGAAATGGAACGTAAGCGTAATAGGTGCACAATAAATGTTTATTAATTTGAAGTACTGAAAGACACAGGATGCTTGGCAGTCCTGCAGGTCTGGGGCTCTAGCTACTGTGTTAGTCATTGACAAACTGCTTTTCATCTACTGAGAGTTGTCGTTGTTGTCATCTTCGTCGTCGTCAGCTTCTTCCTCCTCCTCTTCTTCTTCTTCATCTTCTTCTTCCTCCTTCTCCTCCTCCCCCCTCCTCCTCTTCTTCTTCCTCCTCCTTCTCTTCTTCCTCCTCCTCCTCACCCTCCTCCTCCTCTTTCCTCTTCCTCTTCCTCTTCTTCTTCCTCCTCCCCTCCTCCTCTTTCCTCCTCTTCTTTCCTTCTCCTCCTCTTCCTCTTCCTTCTTCTCCTCCTCTTCTTCCCCCCTCCTCCTTCTCTTTCCTCTTCCTCCTCCTCTTATTCCTCCTTCTCCTCCTCCTCCTCCTCCTTCATATCATCACATCACCCTATTGATTTACAAAAGTAGATAATTCAGGGGGAGGTAGCAAGCAGCCCACTTGACAGCACAACAGTTTTCACTGGTGTTTAGCCGGTAGGCGATACTTAACAGCCTGAGACCCGAAGTGCCTTAAGAGTTTAACCGTGCCTGGTGGTGGTGTTGCACACACACCTTTAATCCCAGCATTCAGGAGGCAGAGGCAGGCAGATCTCTTGAGTTCAAGGCCAGCCTGGTCTACAGAGTCGGAATCAGCCAAGGTTACCCAGAGTAAACAGCGTCTGGAAAGACAAACATAACCAAAAACAAAAAGAGAAAAGAAAAAAGAAAGAAGATTTGAAACATAATATGCATATTTGACTCTATATTTCCACCATGGCTGCTGATGCTGGTTTTCTGGAAGCCAGGATAAGGGGTTAAATATCACTGGCTCTACCTGCAGTGCCTGTACAAGGACTGTACAAGGCGGGTTTCTCCCTGCCTGCCAACTATATAATCACAGTGGAGCCCAAGATCAGAGGGGCCTTGAGTGGGACTCCATGCTCTGCTGTATTAGCCCTGGATTTTTTAAATTTTAAGCGAGGACCTCTGCATCTTCTTTTTGTCTTGAAACTGTTTGTCCTGCAAACTCTGTGGATGATCTTGAGGTAGGTTCTATCCACGCCTGTGACGAAATGTGAGACACTGGGAACTGGTTACCTCGTGGTCAAATGAGTTAACCCTTTTGGTGTTGGTCACGTGGTCTTGGTTGCTGGGACTGCTACTGCTACTGCTACTACAGCTGGTTATCTAGATGGTACGAGAGTGGACCACCATTCCTATTGCCAGGAAGTAAAACTGCGAGCCACTCAGCTCGTGACCTGGGACAGGTCCAATGCTGGCTCGGAATGCCTTGACCTTTGGAAGGCAAGACTCAGGAGATACCAAGGCAACTAAGGGACAGATAAGTGTCTGAATAGACAGAAAGGACATTATTCTTAACGTTCGCGGATTTTCTTCGTGGCCGTAACTCTGGCCTCCTGAATCAGTTACATAAGATGGAGCTCAGGGAAGGGTTGCGTCTTCGCAATAGCCAGTAACTTGACATCGTAGGACTAAGTTTCTGTTAAAGAAGTACTTTTTAGAAAGTTACTCTATGCCCCAGGACTTGGCACTGGTATGTCCTTCGATAGCTTTGTGTACACACCCAGAACAGGGTGTTTTTTAATCCTATTGTTACATTATTTGAATAGGTGATTATTCTGGACCTGTCTGCTTCCCTCGAGGACATGGGTTTTTTGCATTTTAACACCAGTCCCTCCTGTGGAAGGGTAGATTCATTCCCATCTTCTCGGTAGGACTCGAGCATAGTCAGGCTGAGTGTCTAAGGAACAGAGGAGAGTCATGCCAGGTAAGTTTATTTTAGATCAGCTAAACAAAGTTACAGTTGCCAATATTTTAAATTTTGCTTTTGTAGTCTAACATAGTTGCTGTGCATCGCATCTTAGTTCCCAGAGATTAATGGATTGGAGTATAGGGTTTATTTTGTAATAGAAGAAAATGAGAAAATAATGATAAAAAATGGGCCGTTGAGTGATGGGAAGCTGTTCATTGTGTCTCCTGCACTGGGGCGTGAGTTCCATAAAGAGCAAATTGGTCTGCAAAAATAGCCCCGTGTATGACTGCGGACCTAGATTTGCATGGAAGATATTTGTGGGCACTTCCTGGTTCTAAGTGTGAGCTTGGGCCACTGCCATGTAAGTAAGAGTCTGCTGTTAATTTTTAAAACACACTAATGAGCCAAGGACCAGGATGTATAAGTCTCTGAACCCGGTGAGGAAGGTAACTTTCGGGAAGAGTACAGATGATTTCATATTTTGACGTAAATAAACAACATTCAATAATGACCTTTACTAGTTTTCCTTCCCTTTCCCTCCCTCCATCCATCCATCCATCTATCTATCTATCTATCTATCTATCTATCTATCTATCTATCATCTGTCTGTCTGTCTGTCTGTCTATCTATCTATCTATCTATCTATCTATCTATCTATCTATCTATCTATCTATCCATCCATCCATTCATCCATCAACCCACCCTTCATATCTGTCTGTCTGTCTATCTATCTATCTATCTATCTATCTATCTATCTATCTATCTATCTATCTATCTATCTATCTATCTATCCATCCACTCATCCACCCTATCTATCTATCTATCTATCTATCTATCTATCTATCTATCTATCTATCATCTATCATTTATCTATTAATCATGTGTTTATTTATTTTCCTTTATTTAGTTTGACTTTGGTCTCATGTAAAAAGAACCTCAGGTGACTTTTCTCATTGGTATTTATTGCCTTTAGAGGTTTGGTTTGTTTTCTTTTTTCTTTTTTTTCTTTTCTTTTTTTCGGAGCTGGGGACCGAACCCAGGGCCTTGCACTTGCTAGGCAAGTGCTCTACCACTGAGCCAAATTCCCAACCCCCTTGGTTTGTTTTCATAAAGCCTCGATGTATTTAAAAAAAATTAAGAAAGCCAATATGAGCCACTGAAAGTGTCCTTCAAGAGAGTGACAGGACAGGGGAGAAACCTAGCACTGATCAAGATGTAAAAGTGGGAGAACAGTGTGTTGCTGGGTGTGGGGGCACAGACCTTTGAGGCTGAGGCTGGTGGGCTTCGGTGAGTTCGGAGGCCTACCCAGTGAGTTCCAGGAGAGCCAGAGTTTCCTAGTGAAACTCTGTATCTGAAATCAATCAAACAAACAGACAACTTAACTTGACAACTTAGAAGTGATCTGTAGGACATAATATGCCCCAGGAAGCAATGCATGTATGTGTTAACGACTGATATTTATGCAGTGTCAGTGGTTTAATCTGAGACTTGGGGCTCTCCCAATCGTTTGCTTTTATGCATTACTGTAAGTGTTCAGAGCCCATACGTCCATTTTTTTTTAAGTAAAATAAATAGTTTGGAAGTAGGAAGATAACATTTGTATAACTTGAAACCCATTCATTTCCGTTTGAATGTGTGTACATTATTATGAATGCGCTAGTTCCCTAAAATGGAGAGGACATTCTGTTGTTTGCTGGCGAACAAGAAGTTGTTAGAGAGTGTTCTGTTTTTACAGCTGCGCTTCAGGGTATCACGTTCTGGAGAGGTCAGCTGGGCATGACCTCATGGGCATGAGGCAATTGTGGACGGGCCACAGGCCTCCAGAGCTGCAGAGTAAATTCACAGTGTCCAAGTGCTGAGACGTCTATGTTCATGCTGCCATAGATTCCTCTCACCAGCGTCTATATTAAGACTGAACCTAAAGATAAGAGAGTCACCCTCCCCCAAACTCCCCTGTATATAAGTCCCAGGAGGAAACTGCTAGAAGACAGCATCATGTGCTACTATGAAGACTCTCTGTGCTGTTTCAGGGCTCAATCCGAGCTCCTTGAACACACAACGGAACAGGAAGACAAGGCGGGTGGGGGCGGGCAGGGGGCAAGGAAACAGGCATCGAGAAGGGAGGCATGTTTCACTTTATCGCCGACACTGTTGTTAAAGTCGTACGAAGCCTCACAGGCTTGGGCGTTTCTGAAGCTACATGAGAAGAATCTGCTCACTGGGCGCATGGATGCTAGCATTTGGGATTGTGGATCTGCTGTCATCACTTTACGCTTCTTTGTATCAAGGTTTTAGGTACAGATACACTAATACCTGTGTTGCTGGTTACAGATGTTATCTGAAGCTGTGTCTGTGCTCCTTAAAGTCCCAGACAGAGCATTCCTGTGTGCAGAAGCCTTCCCGGCTGCTGCTGCATCGGGAAGTCTCCCACCCACCCGGCTTCTGCAGAGGTGGCTTTTGTGGTCGTTCCCTCCGTCACTGCACCAAGGTCTACGCTCAGGAAATCTTTCTTTTGGGTTGGAGAAAGTAATTGCTTCATTTTACTGCCCTAGTAGTCCCTTTTTTGTTTATGCGGATTTGGTTTATGAGAATAATTTGTTTTTTTCAAACCAGGTAGACAGTTCTAGGGGAGAAAGAGCGATATAACCCATAGTAACATGTCATTCTGAGAGCTGTATTCGACATCCACTTACATATCTAGCCTATTAGTTTAAGAGGAGGAGAAATAATTGACTAATCATGTTGAAGTTTTGAAATGGCGATGTACGTTAATAGCTAATTATGGCTGTGTGATTATTAACAATACCATATTGGGGGAAAACACTTACGTATAGTTAAATTATATAAAACTACTGCAAAACAACCTTTATTTTATATTTATTGTGCTATGGCAGGAGCTTGCAGGAAAATTAAAAGCATGCCATGTTCATCTTTCTAAGGAGGAAATTTGCATTACAATGTAGAATTTGAACCAGTGCCACTGCCACCACCTTCTTTTTCTTCTTTTAAAAAATTTATCTATTTAATGTGTGTGAGTACACTGTTATTCCCTTCAGACACACCAGAAGAGGGCAGTGCATCCCATTACAGATTGTTGTGAGCCACCATGTGGTTGCCGGAATTTGAACTCAAGACCTCTAGTAGAGCAGTCTGTGCTCTTAACCGCTGAGCCATGTCTCCAGCTCCCCTGTGTATTCTTTGGACACATTTGTTTATTATTCCTTATGTTATTTACAGTTGTTTGTTGAGTGTCTTTTTCTGTGCCAGGCACTGATGTAAGAGTTGAGCCTGTAGCAGGTCAGGAAAAGTCTGGCTCTGGCTTCAACCCAAGTTGGGGCGTCATTACAAGTTACTCTGAAACACTGGGACAAATATGACTTTGGTGCTCAGAGGATTAAGGACAGTTTGACAAAGGTAAGAGTGAAGAAGACTGGCGGTTTCACCAAGTTGAGGGAAACACACAGCCCTGGGAGTGGGTGACAGATGAAAGACATAAGGAAACATGGCTGTGGCCAGAGCTTCCGGGATCTGGGAGGTGAAGCTGGGGGGGATTCTATCCTGTCCTCATAAACCCATGGTCTGCAAACCATGGAGAGCCGTAGATGCCATAGATGTTATCCATTCGGGGGGATGAAAGGATCACACTTGTGTTTTGGGATTTTCTTTGTGTCTGTGTTTGAAGTGAGCATAGAGTTGGTGGAGACCATTGGAACCCAGTGACTGGATCGCTACACTGGGTTAATCTGTTGTGATCACCTAACTAGTATGCTGGAGAAGGAGACTAAGGCAAGGTGGTGAGATAGGAGAAATTAGAGTGGTTTCCAGAAGGAGAGACTTACAGGACTTCATGTTGGGTTGGATGCAGAGAGAAACAGCCCTGAATGCACCCTGCGTCTGTGGTTCTAGGTCTGTGGTTATTGCATTGGAAGAGCTAGAGGTGCCATTCACACGGATAGGGCTCACCGAAGGCAAAGAGGTGCCAAGAGCATCTTGGCTTTTGGCTTTGCTGGGTTTAAGGTGGCTTTGAATGACTGAGCAGGCAGGTAATTCAGTGTCGAGCGACCAAGCAGATTCTGTCAGTATGGAGGAGAGGGTAAGCTGAGAAAAACGTGGGACCAGCAGCCCGTTGATGGTGGCAGATGGGAATGTAGGGGGCATAAGAGGGTGCCAGGCTGCCCTTGACACTTCAGCTCTAAAGCTGGACAAGAGCAGAGATGGGGAGCCTCTGACCCCATACTGGAGCAAGCAGAGAAGGGCATTTGTTTACTAAGGCTGCTGTGAGGAACTGCCTCGAACAAAGGAGGCTGAAACACACTCCCGCTGGCTTCTTCAGGAGGTCTGAACATGTGAGGTTAGGCTGTCTGAAGCCTTCTAAGGGCTGGGAGGAAGACCATGTTCAAGAGCCTTCCCTCCAGCCTCTGGTGACAGCTGACAATCATGGGCATGCCCTGGCTTGTCACCACTCTGATCTCTGCCCCTGTCTTCACACGGCATTCTCTCTGTCTGCTCAGGACACCAGGCATCATGTTGGGTTAAACAGCCAACCTCAAGCCAGTATGACATCATCCTAACTAATTACGTTTGCATTGACTCTGCTTTTAAATAAGGTCACATCATTCTGGGGAGGAGGCCTGGGTTCGGGACGTGTGTGTGTGTGTGTGTGTGTGTGTGTGTGTGTGTGTGTGTGTGTGGCCTCATAGAAATTAGCAGGACTCAAAATTCAATCTTGAGAGCATTTGTTTTATGTTAAGACCTTCTGTGGCATGTGGTGTCAATAGAGGCACAGATACTCTTTGTATACAGAATTATTCGGCCCAGTAAGGTCCAAGTCAAGTGTAATGCATAGCAATAGGAAGAGGGCAAAATAGGGGAGAAGAGAATGAAAAAACCTCCTTTCCTTTCCTTTCCTTCTTCTTCTCCTCTTCTTTCTTCACAGAGGAAGAAATTTAAATTGAGCCTTGATGGATAAGGCTAGGACTTAAATTTCTGTCGAGGTGGGGAGGTGTGGTAGGAGGAGAACATTCATTTGGTTACCAGTAACCTTCCGAAACCTTGCCGTGTAGCAGGCAGTGGGCCAAGTGCTGGGGTGCAGCACATTTGAATTAGGGATTTAACTTTCCCATCTCCGCACTCACTGCTATCTTTTTATCTGAGTTTTTCAGGCTGGCCTCAAACTCCTGTGTTTCAGTGATTTTCCTTCTTTAGCCTCAAGAGTAGCTAGGACTTTAGGTATAAACTGCCACTGTACCCAATGCCAACCCCCATTTTAATGCAAAATTTGTGAAGATTATCCCTTACCACCGTGTCTCTGTTCACAGTCATGAGTATAATAGTAAGAATATGACAACAACAGTAACCAGCAGTAACTGAGCATCTTTTTCAAGGATGACTATTCTATATATTTTATGTAAATTTAATCTTCACTAAAACTGTATGATGCTACGTCTCCCGTTTTTCATAGGCGCCAAATTACCATCCAAGGGGTATTTGCAGCTTTAATGAGGAAGCGCAACACTTGTTGCTAATTGAAAGAAGGCATTGATTCCGGAAGTTTCACATATAGAGATGCGCTTATGTTTTAGAATAGGTGTGCAGCCTATGAGCTATAGCATAAAGCCACAGTGAGCAGCTGAAAAACTGAAAGCACAGGGTCTTCGCAGGCTGGGTGGTGCCATACACAGTCTATAGTGGAGTCCAGATTCTCACCTGAGGAGCTGCACTGGAGCTCAGTGCTTCAACATCTGCTCCACACCTCTCCGCGCCATGACGGCAAACACTGAGCAGGTTTTAGGAGCCCTTGAAAAATGGACACTGGCACAAGGAGGAGTTTCCCACCCGACATTGGGGATTTTGTTAGATAGTGTTGTAGACATCAGGCCTGATTCTGCCTCCCAGCCCCATGTTCCCAGAAACATGACTCAGACTCAAAATATATTGACAAATATCTTGGCCATATAGCTAGGCTCTACTCCGATTAGGTTAAAACTTAGATAACCCAATTATTTTAACCCACAATCTGCCACATGGCTGGTTACCTGTGCTCAGGCACCACTCGTCCATCTCCTCACATCTTCCCTGGTGAATCTCTCACATGGTTCTCTGCCAGAATTCTTTCTCTTCCCAGATGTTCTAACTCCCGTTTCCCGTGTAAGCTATAGGTCATAGGCCTTTTAATTGATAGGTGACGCAGCCATTCAATACACAAGATATTCCCTCTACAAGGTATAGATCTCTTGGGGGAAACATCCCAAACACACACACACACACACACACACACACACACACACACACACACACACACACACACAGAGTTGTATGTAATTTTACGTAAAAGATAAAAATAGGATTTCATATGGTTTTCCAAACACACTTAGTATTTTTTCCCCTCTTCTTGTCCTTCTGTATTGACTTCCATCATTCCTCAGATGACAACACACACACACACACACACACACACACACACACACACACACAGTTGTATGTAATTTTACGTAAAAGATAAAAATAGGATTTCATATGGTTTTCCAAACACACTTAGTATTTTTTCCCCTCTTCTTGTCCTTCTGTATTGACTTCCATCATTCCTCAGATGAAAACACACACACACACACACACACACACACACACACACACACACACACACACACACTGTATAGACTCTTGTTGGTTTCTTGGTTTCTGTGGTTACTCCAGGTGTAAGAACCAGAGGAGAAGGAAATCTTCTGTGAGATTTTGCAGAAGCGACAGGGAAGTTTTACCCATGATTCCCCAACAGTATGGCTGCGTAAACAAGACGGGAACAAATACAACTTCGATGGACAGGCTACCATGGGAGGGCAAACCGCCATCGAGAAAGAACTACAGCCAACCCAGGAGTTCTGAGGGCAGAAGAAATCGTCTTCTTCCACTGGGATGAGCCCCTCCATGAAACCGCAGACTCACAAATAACAGGTTGAGCAGGTTGAATTTGCCTATTTAAGCGTGCCAACAATGGCAAAGAATGAAAAAAACAAAACGGGACATGCGTTTGATATGGACAGAGGCCTGGGAGGCATCGGAAAGAGGAGGGAGGAAATGATGCAATTATATTTTAATTTCAGAAATAAAAATGCAGGTATCAAAGGCAAGATATCTCTCATCTGACCAACTTCGGGGGTGCAGCGCAGTGCTGTGCGCAGGTGGGGAACTGCGCTGGTGAGAGAGGCCGATGAGGGACTTTGCTGGGTCCTTTGAACAGTCAACAGTGTTCGCAGTGAGGAAGGGCCATGAATAAGCCAAGAGATGCAGGTGTGGGTGGGGATGGGGCAAGAGTGGGTGACTTCGTGTGGAAAAATGAGGTGTCTTCAGCCCCACAGTAAGGTTTCACTTCCTCTGCAGGCTGCACTTGGTCCCCCCCATCCAAATCTTTATGTGCAATCTCTCAGTTGTAATCAGAGTTGCTGTCAGTGTGCTGCTTTGGTCTTATTTCCTGTGAAGTTCCCTTCTAAGGTCTGAGGTGACCCCGTAGGTATCTCTAGCTTAAAGCCTTGTGAAACTGCCTGTGTGCACATTTAAGCATGGGAAAGCGCATTACACTGGCCCGTATCAACAGTAAGGAGAAAAGTGCAGTAAGACCACCTCACTCTTCCGTCATGAGTTTAATAATAAGAATATTTTACATTCGGCTGCTCCTGATGTGGGATTTTCCTCTCGTTGTGTTTAAAAATTAGATAACTGTTCATATTTTCAGGTATCTTGGACCTAGCCCGTTAATATTACGAAGGGAATTTTCTCTTTCTGTGGTCGAGAAGCAGCTCTCAGAGCGAAAGTCTTGTCATCTGGATCTTCAGGCTTGAGGTTTGTAAGCGGTGTAACTGTCTGGTTGAGAATCCGATTGTCCTACGCTCTGGAGTTAGGTCCCATAGGGCACCAAGAACGCTGGTTCTGCCATGCTGCAGGGTAAGCATGGGTAGCATGAAGGGCTTTTCTGACTGACATGTGCTAAGCACATTTTTAGTCTTGCTTCTGGAATGACTTGGTTTCTCCTTTAGGCCTGTAGACCAAGCAGTGTTTCTATCTGAGCAGTTACCTTGCATAACGGTCACAAAACTTTACCGTGTTATCTAGGTGTCTCCAGCCTGCAGCCTCCAGGCTTCTTGTGGTCCAGGAGAGCTGGCAGTACAGCCCAGTACACACCTGTAGCCTGACTTGGGCTGCGTTAATTTTTGTCAACTTGACAAACTAGAGTCACTTGGGGAGAGGGATCTTCAGTTGAGGAATTCTCTCCATCACACTTGGCCTATGGGGTTGTCTGTGGAATAGTTGCTAATGTTGGAGGCCCAGACCACTGTGGGTGGTGCCCTGAGTGGGCGCGCCTGTGGGCTCAGGATGTATAAGTTAAGTAACTGAGCAAGCCAAAGCAGTGAACCAATAAGCAACATCCTTCTCAGGTTTCTGCTTCAGTTCACGACTCCAGGTTCCTGCTTGAATTCTTACCCTGGCTTTCTTTCCTGAAAGACTGGGATGCAAAATCTAAGTTGAAATATATCTTTTTTCCTCCCTAGGTTGCATTTGGTCAAAATGTTTGTAACAGCTACAGAAAGCAAACTAGGGTGTGTGTGTGTGTGTGTGTGTGTGTGTGTGTGTGTGTGTGTGTGTATGTATGTGTGCTTGTCTGTGTGTGTGTATGTGTCTGTGTGTGCGTGTGCGTGAGTGTCTGTGTGTGTGTGTCTGTGTCTGTGTGCGTGTGTATGTGTGTGTATGTGTGCATGTCTGTGTGTGTGCTTGTCTGTGTGTGTGTGTCTGTGTGTGTGTGTGTCTGTGTGCGTGTGTATGTGTGTGTGTATGTGTGCGTGTCTCTGTGTGTGTGTTTCTGTGTGTATGTGTGTGTGTATGTGTGTGTGTCTGTGTGTGTGCTTGTCTGTGTGTTTATGTGTGTGTGTGTGTACGTGTGTCTGTGTGTGTGTGCACGTGTCTGTGTGTCTGTGTGTGTGTGCATGTCTGTGTGTGTATGTGTGTATGTGTGTATGTGTGTGCATGCGTGTCTGTGTGCGTGTCTCTGTGTGTGTGTTTCTGTGTGTATGTGTGTGTGTATGTGTGTGTGCTTGTCTGTGTGTGTGTATGTGTGTGTGTGTCTGTGTACGTGTGTCTGTGTGTGTGTGCACGTGTCTGTGTGTCTGTGTGTGTGTGCATGTCTGTGTGTGTGTATGTGTGTATGTGTGTATGTGTGTGCATGCGTGTGTGTGTGTGTGTGTGTGTGTGTGTGTGTGTAATAACTCAATTGCTCTGTTCTTGAGCATGGTTTTATGGATGATCGCATCATGTGAGATGCGAGTTGGGGGCCTCTTTCTTTTTATATTTTTGTTCTGAAGGTTGTTCCAACATGGGCTCTGCCTCACAGTTATTGACTTCATAAGAGTCCTGTGACAGAACTCACTGTTTTGGGAGTGTGTGCTCAAAAACACCTCCATTGGCCATCTTGAACTAGCCGGTAGAGCAGAGCGGTGTGCGCTCCTGTGAATGAGGAGAAATGCCCACAAAACCAGAACTCTCATGACGTAAAGAGACTATGGGATTTCTGAGCAGAAAGACATGGGTGGCTTGGGAAGGCACAGTGGCAGGGGGCAAAGTACATCTTTAGATACAGACAGAATCGGTGTACATATTTGGATCTGTAACCATGTTTTCGGAACAAAATACACTTCATTCATAGCGTTGCTCTTTGGACACCTTTTATGATGATGGAGATAACTTGCATTTGCTTTGGTTGAGAGGAGAGCCATTGACCCTTTTTAGGGCATCTAAAACATGATTATCCCTGCAAATTGAGGAATTAAACTCTAACTTTTATTCAACACTGTTTTAAGTTTAAAGAATAAGTATTAATGACAAGTATTGTTGGCTGTCATTGGATTGTGTAGTCAGATGCAAAAACATTCAAAGGACTAAGTCACAATGGTGAATTTGGGTAATTCTCTTGATCATAAATTGTAGATATTTTGATTGGCTTTTACTTTTCAATATACCAATCTAGCAAACAAATTAGGAAATGTAGTAAGTTGTTAAGAGACGACGTATAGTCTGTTAGGGATATCTTCTACCTTTGTGTACACACACACACACACACACACACACACACACACACACCACACCACACAAACCACACATACACACATACATACACACACCACACAAACCACACACACACACAGTGCATACACACACACACATACATATATATACACACACCAAACAAACCACACACATACATATACACACACACGCACATGCACAAGCAGTGTATACATACAAACCTCCATGTGCACACACATGGGGGTAAGCCCACTCATGCAAGTATGTATGTGGATGTTCACATGTAAAAGCATTCTCTTTCCCTTAGATTCTTAATCTGGGAAAAAAGGAGAAAAAGGGTGGTTTGCTGTTTGGAAGGTGTGAGTGCTACTTAATGATTCTACTAGGGATGTTGTTAGTCTGGGCAGAGTTCACACTAGAAGGTAATGTCTATCCCTGACCTACAATGACTTGTTTAAGGGTTTCAAGTGAGCCCTAGTTTCTTCCCTATAGGCTGGGGGTGACAGTACTGCTAGTCTGCCTCCAAAGATAATGTATATTTATAAAACTTCTTCCTAGGGTGTTCTGACTAAGCCAGTATCATAGCTTTTTAAGGTCCTGAGGGACACTTCTTTTTCTCTTTGTGTTGACTACCAAGAGACATCGCTATACATTTTTCTCCTTGATCTCCAACGTCCTTTGGCAATCTCCAAATCTCTTCAAGACCTGCTTGAAAATCTCCCTCTTTAAATTCTGCTCCAGTCTCACCCGGGACACCTCTTTTCTGAGTCCTAACAGCACTCTGCCAAGTTTTGGCTGTGCCCCCCTCAGTGTGTAGGTGCCCACCATGTCCTGGAGTGCCCTGAAATATTGCTTCTAGATGCTTTTAAGTTTTTTTCTTATGTCTGTGCTCTGTGTTATGCTCTTAGAAATGGAAGCTCCCTGGGCAGAGTCCGGCTTTGATCTTTATTTTCTTGAGGTTTTTTTAGAATTAATTTTGTCCAGTGGCCTGCAGAGACTGGCCTTCTGTGAAGGCTATACAGAGATAGTTAAGTAGAGGACGTGGGGCGTCAGGGCTTAGGCTGGCAGCTTTAGCTGAATGGCTGTTTTGGTCAGAGATTTTGAGGTGCGCTAATGGCCAGCAGTCTCTAGAACTGCTTCCAGGATTTCGGTTTGAAGATTTAGTTACACAGGTGGTCTATGGGGTCTGAGATGGGATGCAAAATTACGCATAATGTGCATGCAGCTGCTCTGAGGGCTGCTCTTTGAGAAGTCATCATGACACTTCTGCCCTATACCCCTGAGTGGCTTTTGGTGGTAAAGAATATTGCTATTAAGACTCCTTCTTTTTACTCCTCCTCTTCTTCCTCCTCCTCCTCCCCCTCCTCCTCCTCCTCCTCCTCTTCCTCTTCCTCCTCTTCCTCCTCCTCCTCCTCTTCTTCCTCCTCTTCCTCCTCCTCCTCTTCTTCTTCCTCCTCTTCCTCCTCCTCCTCTTCTTCTTCCTCCTCTTCCTCCTCCTCCTCCTCTTCTTCCTCCTCTTCCTCCTCCTCTTCTTCCTCCTCTTCCTCCTCCTCCTCTTCCTCCTCTTCTTCCTCCTCCTCTTCTTCCTCCTCCTCTTCTTCCTCTTCTTCCTCCTCCTCCTCTTCCTCCTCCTCCTCTTCTTCCTCTTCTTCCTCCTCCTCCTCTTCCTCCTCTTCCTCCTCCTCTTCTTCCTCCTCCTCCTCTTCTTCCTCTTCTTCTTCCTCCTCCTCCTCTTCCTCCTTTTACTCCTCCTCCTCTTCCTCCTTTTACTCCTCCTCCTCTTCCTCCTCCTCTTCCTCCTCCTCCTCCTCCTCCTCCTCCTCTTCCAAGGAGGTAGGAGAAGAGGTGGAGGACTTGTAGGAGAAACTGTTTAACTGGACATGGTGCTCCATGCCTGTGATCTCAGCATTAGGGAAGCAGAGCTGAGAGGCAGGAGAATCAAAATCCCACGGCCATTTTTAACTCTATGGGGGTTTGAGACCAGCCTGGACTATGTGGTACCTTGTCTCAGAAAAACCCAAACCTAACCATCTGTTCAAATTATTATAACAAGTCACCCAGTTTCAGCCGAGTACTGGGGCTGTCCCATCAGAAAGACCGGATAAGCCTAAGATGGTTTCTCAAACCACAGTGATCTAACGCACCTCCCGAGCCTCCCCTCGGTTTGTTTGCCCTTACTCCAGGCTCAGTTTTGAGAAGTTTCGTGATCCGGTCCCCAAGAGATTGGCGACGTGCATGCAGTGCAATCTGAAAGAGTGCCACTGGCAGCTGAGAGCACATGGGTTGCAAAAGAAATCACTGAGTCAGAAACTCAGAAATGAAAATCAGAAACGAGTCATTAAGAAGGCAGAGCAAACATGGAAAGCAGGCGGGACAGCTGAGAACAGAAGGGACCAACAACACGTGAAAGGGCCCTTCAGCTGCCCTCTGCTGCTGCCTTGAGGCCGTATCCCCAGACCCCAGTGGATGTGTGGCTCGCGGGAATCTTGTAACGAGTTGAAATAAACTAGATAGATAAATACATGGTTTGGGACAGTCATCTACAGCCACATTAAAGACCTGGGGAAGTTGCTGACTGAAGAGATGTGCAAGTACTTTTGTGTTTTATTCCATGCACCCTCAAATCCTTTAGTATATGAATGTTTGGCACCTTGTTTCCCCTTACATGTTCACTGGTGTTGCTCTTCTCCTGAAGGCCATGTTTATAGTTACATTTTCTTAAAACACATAGCATGTAGTTTTTGGATTACAAATCCCCACACATGTAGTTCTAATACTAAAACATTTAGGATCAGTATTCAGCCTGTAGCATCCTTACCTTACACAAACGGTCCTCAAAAAAGTTCAGATCATATCATCAAACACTGATCTGAAATGAAGATGTCTCTCTTTACATGGCTAATGTTGGGTCCTATTTTATGTGGCTAATTATCCTTTAATAGATCGTAATGATTTCCCCAGAGCATGGTCCATCTGTTAAAAGTAGATACATTTATTAGGTAGGTGTGTTAATTAGAAAAACTCACACCAGTGCTAGCACACGCATGAGTTCCACATAGCAAAGAAGAACAAAGCTGGCCTTGAACATACTGGCCCAAGGGGTCCTGCGTCTTAGCCTCTTGAGTAGCTGGGACTAGAAATGTGTGCCACTGCCCTTGGCTGAAGAATTGCTTTGAATAATGTGTAAGATAGGGGAAATTGTTCTGGGTTACTTTGTTCTTTGGTGCGGAACTGAACTTGGAATTCATTTCTGTCGGAAAGAGAGGAAGAGGTGAGAAGTCTTTTACCCATAGGAACACACGTAGTTCTTAGTGAAAAACCTGGGATAGAGTATTTTCCTGACTGTAACATCTTACCAGTTAGACTTGGGTTGACTCGCTGGGCAGGAAGGAGCTGGTTATTTAGCTCCAGGTCTCCTATTGTATTTCATTTTATTCAAAACTACATGCTCAAACTTGCCTCGTGCCCGAATCATCCTTTCCTTTCTGATCAACGACCGTAATGTCAGCTCAGAACAATCTAAGAACCTGGCCTGATTCTGGCAGTGGTCTAAGAATGACACGGAAAGAACAGTGGCTTTTGCGTCGTGTGCGTTCTCAGAGGCCGTGCAAGCTGGTCTCAGTGATGCATGCACAAGGAACTCAGTGTGCTCAAAGACGGGATGGGAGGCGTAAAACAGCTGCAGGTCCATAGATAAAGATCAAGGCCAGTTACAGGAAGGAAGTGGGCAAGATTCTATGGAAGATACGGGCTTTGAAGTACAGTTAACATCTTGGGAAGGAAAACTGGGGCTGGAAGACGGCATCCCAGGAAGAGTGAATGTTACAGATAGAATTAGGATCATGTTATAGGACAGAATAAGAGCCGGGTATTGTAGAAGTTCTCAGAGGACTGTCCACACTGACTGCTCTGTGGTCTCTATAGAGTGCAGAATTATGGTCTGGAATGAACGGAAATGTGTGAGGGTCTGACCGAGCAGTCATTATAGCATAGGCTGGACTATTGAACACACTGGCGGCTCTTCAGTGAAAGTCATTGAACGGAAAGTCCCTTAGTGCCTCTGAACTTTGACCCTCTGGGATTGAGCTTTCTTGGGAAGAGGAAGCTGAGGAAGATAGGTTTGAGTGACGGAGCAACTAGGAACATGAGAAGGTTAAGGATCAGGTAATGGCACCCAGTATAAATGAAGTGAGATGTTAAGAGGCTCCAGGTGTGTCTAGAATAATTCACCAAAGCCATCCCTGTATAGTCTGAGGAATATGTTGAACTAGTGCTTCTGGGGAGGATGCGGGACTCATGTCAAGCCACACCTAGCATCAGCTTTCTCTGTAGTTTCTTTGTTGTCTCGGCCTTACACAGACGCCTCATTTCTCTGGTTACTTACATAATAATTAAACCTCATTAAAGAAGAAGATTCTAGAGAAATTCCAAATTTTGCTGCATGTGTGCCGCTGTCATCTGCTTTCCACCTGAACTTTGACTTTTGTAGATCGGTCCTGGGCTCGGCTCCTCTCCTGTGTTGATTACAGCTGTTTGCTCTTGGTTTGTAGTTCCCTTTAGGTCAAGTTTATGAATGAGGAGCCTGAGAAGGAAGTTTGTTAACATGTAGGTGGAGCAGGATATAAGGGCCAAGTAACAAGGACAGGATGCTGAAGATAAACATGGAAATCCATCCATCTATCTGTCCGTCTGTCCACCCATCCATCCATCCATCTGTCCATCCATCTGTCCACTCACCAACCCACCCACCCACCCATCCATCCATCCACCCACCAACCCACCCACCCATCCACCCATCCATCCACCCACTATCCCAACTCATCCATCCATCCATCCATCCATCTACCCACCCACCAATCCATCCACCAACCCACCCACCCACTCATCCATCCATTCACCCACCAACCCACCCATCCATCTGTCCATCCATCTGTCCACTCACCCATCCATCTGTCCACCCACCAACCCACCCACCCATCCACCCATCCATCCACCCACTATCCCAACTCATCCATCCATCCATCCATCCATCTACCCACCCACCAATCCATCCACCAACCCACCCACCCACTCATCCATCCATTCACCCACCAACCCACCCATCCATCTGTCCATCCATCTGTCCACTCACCCATCCATCTGTCCACCCACCAACCCACCCACCCACCCATCCATCCATCCATCTCAACTCATCCATCTATCCATCTCAACTCATCCATCCATCCATCCATTCACCAATCCACCCACCCATCCATCCATCATCCTTCCATCCATCCATCCATCCATCCATCCACCCACCCACCCACCCGCCCGCCCGCCCACCCTGGTTTACTGTGCACTGCCGAGGTGAGGCACCTGCCCAGTGTGAGTTTCCTTTCTAGCTCTCCTTTTATTGCTTCTATCTTTCTCCTGTCACCCCTCTGCAAAGGTTTCCAATTTCTTCATGACAG
The DNA here is from genome assembly GCF_021556685.1 of Rattus norvegicus. NCBI lineage: Eukaryota > Metazoa > Chordata > Mammalia > Rodentia > Muridae > Rattus > Rattus norvegicus. Next base: position 9,571,104 of record NC_141534.1, read on the forward strand.
CTGATTGTCCCCAGGGGTAACAGCAAGGCCTCCGATAGTGTTGGCAGCAGCTGGTTTTATTTTTGGTTTTCGTCAGGTGTTTGTAAGTTGAGAGCTGCGTGTATTCAAACAATGTGATTTGGTGGCGTATATGACCTCTCATGGAAACAGCGGGTGTGGCAACGGATGAAATGAACAGTCTTTAACGGCACATTCTTCTGTGCACTCTGAAATCCTGAGTGTGGGTAAGCGGCTTGGAGAAGGTCTCTGTGCTGTGGACCGTCCAGTCTCACTGCATGCAGATTTATGTCTTGCTTGGGTTAGAGACCTAGTCTTTGATGAATTCTCGTATGGAATAGTCATGGTTTTATGGGATTAATAGATTGAGAGGCTTTATTTTGGAGCCTAGCAGGTTGCTGTTAGGCCGTTGTTACTGCCCAGTTTATAATTCACCTCAGCAGCAGTACTGTGGGATACAGAAACGACCTGCTATGAACCAGTTTGATTTAAAAAATTCCCTTCTATATGCTAGTCTTTGCCTACATAGGTACCTTTGAAATAGTTGACTCCTTTTTTTTAAAGGAATTATTTATTTATTTTATATAGATATCTTCAGATAAAACAGAACAGATCCCATTACAGATGATTGTGAGCCACCATGTGGTTGCTGGGATTTGAACTCAGGACCTCTGGAAGAGCAGCCAGTGCTCTTAACCACTGAGCCATCTCTCCAGCCGGAAGCAGTTAACCCCTATCTTTAATTACTGTCTTGCTGTTGAAAACATTTCCTTTTTTCTAATTTCTTCATTTTAATGGCCACATTGTGATTGAATAAGAGGACTCTTCGGCCGCTCCCCATGGAACAGACCTTCCACACTGCAAACTGCTACTGTGATATGCCTTAGCCTTGGTGTTTCTTACTTAGTTTTGTTCCAGTGAAATGGGGAGAGAGAAGTCTGCAGGAGATGGTTATGACTTACTTTAAGAAGGCATTGAAAAATGATAGAACTTTCAAAACAGAAAACAGCCCCCAAAGTCCCCACAACACTGGTTCTCCACCTTCTAGCAAGTTTGGTAATCAGTTACCAGAGTCAGTGAGTGAATCCTGGGAGCCCCTTGATTCCTGGCCTGGCTGGGGACTTCATAAAATGATGTCTTTTTGAGGACAGTGTGTCCCAGAAGCTGTGCGTTTTACTTTGAATTTCTTGAATGTACTGGGGTCAAGAAAACTCACGAGCCCCTGAGCATTGATATCAGACGAGGGCAGAAGCAGTGGCTCCATTGTCCACGCTCGTTCAATGGCAAGGACAGATTTGTAGAAAGTATGCACTCTGGCCTGAAGGGGAGTGATTTTCAAATATTGTTTGAAGCATCCTTAGTATGTTGGTGCATGCACAGTGGCTAATAGTCAAAGTTTTAAGTCCTATGTCTAGGTGTACGGTCTTTTAGATTATTTATTATAGTAGAAAAAAAACCTTTGGGAAAAGATCTGATTCTTTTTTTTTTTAATTTTTTATTAGATATATTTCTTTACTTACATTCCAAATGTTATTTCCGTTCCTGGTTTCCCATCCATAAGCCCCCATCCCTTCCTCTCCCCTTCCCCCATACGGGTATTCCCCCCATACATCCCCCTTACTCCCACCCCCCCATATTCCCTTGGCAAGACCAAGGGCTTTCCCTTCTGCTGCTGCCCCAACAAGGCTATTCTCTGCTACATACGCAGTTGGAGCCCTGGGCCAGTCCATGTAGAGTGAAAAGATCTGATTCTTAAGATCTGATTCTGCTCTCATTAGGATCATTACAAGTCCTGGGTAACTTTGGGTGCTCACTAACTGGCTAGTCAACCTTGCCTGCTTTCATTGCCGATATCCTGTTTCTTTCCACATATTTATTATTTTATCCACCAGTTTTTCAACGTGTCATGTACTCTCTGCTGCTGTCCGTCAGCCAAAAGATGGGACCAACCATTGTCAAGCAGTGGGGCGCTCTAGCTAGGGTGCTCAGAAGGTCTTGAACCGTCGTCGTGATATTGGCGGGGTTGTTGCATTGTGGTAGACTGGGTCTGTTTCAAGTGTGTTGTCTCTGGCAATGAAAGTAGACATTCTTTCTGTGATGAGAAGGGCCTGGGCTACAGCAGGTAAAGATGTTATTCTGGGCCGTTTCGGAGGCATTAAGATTTAAAAGGAAGCGTGGAACAAACCCCGCCAAATCGCCCTGCAAAGGGCTGGTCTGAGGCTGGGAATGGTGGCTTACTGGATAAAGCGATTGCTGCAGAAGCGTGAGATTATGAATCCAAATCTCTAGCATTGATATGAAAGCTGGGCACAGAGTCATGCACCTGTGACCCCGGATCTGGTGAAGTGGAGACAGGTGGATCTCTGGGTTCCCTGACCTGCCAGTTCCAGCTAAAACGATGAGGCCAAGTCTGGTCGAAAGACCCTTCTGTCAAAAGAGTTCAGTGGAGGGTGGGGGTAAGGCACTCGATACGGATTGACATGGGTGAGCACACATATTTATACACCACCTCCAAATACAAAGAACAAAAGAAAGAGAAGAAAAATTGTGACTTTTGTCCATTGGGATGTGTGATGAGCACATTTAAAAAATTCGGTTGGCTTAAAAGTTGATCCAGTTTTGATTAGGTACTCATTTCCAGCATGACATACGATAGCACAACTATGTGCCACGATACGCTCCACCCCCTTCGTATAGGATTGACTGTTTTGAGGAACAGTGGCCAGGAGTTTTGTAAAGTTATGGGTTTGGGTGTAGGAAACTGTATTTTGTTCGGGTGATGTCCCATTGTCATGTTTGTGCCCTGGTGACATCAACCTTGATCACTTGGTTGAAACAGAGGCTGCCCCATCTTTTTAACTATAAAATTAGTACATTTTTCGTCAAAACTCTGCTTGATTCAGAAAAATTACGTTTTTCTCTCTTGCAGATAGGTGGCCTTTATCAGCATATTTTGTTAATTTCGATCTGGATTCAGGAATGTCTGTCATATTCTTTAGGTTATCATCCAATGTCATCACTGTTTATTTTACTACTCTTAAGTATTTCCTTTTCTCTTCCCCCCTTTTCCCTCTTCTCCCTCCTTCCCTCCCCCTTTCTGTCTTTTTCTTTCTGTCTTTTTCTTTCACACAAGGTTTTTCTGTGTCCTCTGTCTTCCCTGGAACTCTGTATGTAGTCCAGATTGTCCTTGAACTCACAGAGATCCTCCTGCCTCTGCCTCTCAAGCACTGGGATTAAAGGTCTGCATCACCGCGCCTGGTGTCCTGAGTTACTTTCTGACGTTTATTTTGGTAGCACCATGTGGCTTGGCCCAGCAGATGTTACCTACATGTTATTTCTCCTTCCCCCTATGTGTTAATGCTCTCATAGTTCAAACCTTTAGACTGAATGTTTCACCCATTTTCAATCACATTTTAATGTACGACTTGTAGATGGAGGGGTTATAATGTGAAACTTCTTGTCAGCAGATTGGTGAATTCACCTGAGAAATTGAGACTCAAGATTATGAGAAGTTGTGACTAGGACCAGAAGCAGATGTCCAGGTAGGAAACCCAAACTTGCTTTGCCCAACTCCTTCGAGCTTGTTTTTGCAAAAGTCGAGAGGCTACACCTAAGAAGGATGGATGGTTAGAGGTACTGTTGGTGCAAAGAAATCACTCAGTCTTTTTCAGCTTTTGTTACCCAGCTTCCAAACTGCAGTTCAGTAGCAGAGCTTTGAAACCAGGTCCAAAAGGAACTTGCAGGCATATGCTTATATTTGAAAATGTATTCTAGACATGATTTTGATTCTTGAAAAACAGCTGAAAAGCCATTATCACAATAGCAATCACACTTGTGAGATGTTTGATACGTATCTCACTACACTTATTAAATATGGATTTATTTGCATTTTCGTTTCTCACACACTTCCCTGGATACTGCTCCATCATGAACACCTGCTAGAAGGGGTGGGGCTGAGGGAGGCTCACGTCACCACGTAGGTGCTCAAGTATTGATATGTGGATGTTAGAAAAGCGAGAATCGTTTCACCAGGTGCTTTTATTGTGTTGGTGCTGTGAAGTTAAGAAACATCTCGCCAAGAGAAGAGCTGAGATGCAATAGCAGTTACTGCGACGGTGACTCTCACCTCTGCTGCAGGTGTGTGTAGGTGCGATGACGCTCGGGCTAAACTACAGAGGTTCCAACTCCAGGCCAACATCCAGTCTGTCAGAGGGGATGTGTACACAAATGCATTCAAAGCCTGTTGCTCAGGGTATGTTTGTAGGAAAGAAAGCTGAGGAGTCTGAGTTCTGATCACGTGTGTGTGTGTGTGTGTGTGTGTGTGTGTGTGTGTGTGAGAGAGAGAGAGAGAGAGAGAGAGACAGACAGAGAGAGAGACTGAGAGAGAGACTGAGAGAGAGACTGAGAGAGAGACTGAGAGAGAGACTGAGACAGACAGAGACAGAGACAGAGAGACAGAGACAGAGAGAGAGAGACGGACAGAGAGAGACAGAGAGACAGAGAGAGAGACAGACAGAGACAGAGACAGACAGAGACAGAGAGAGACAGAGACAGAGAGAGAGACAGAGAGAGAGATGATCAGCCCCGTCTGATAGGAGGCCACGGATTTGTATTAGGGGCTACACATTTGTAAGCCCAGCCACTGTTCTTCTGCCCCTTCTCTTTCCAGCAGAGGAGAAGCAAGAAGAGACAGTGCAGGCAGGCTACTGCAAGAAACCCGCTCTTGTTCCCTCTAGTAATGTCAGCAGAGATAGAGTACTGCTTTTCTGGGTCTCTTGGGGGCAGGGCCTCTGGGTGATTTCCAGTGTCATTTTAGAAAGCACCGTGAAATGGTAGCTTTACATCCACAGGGACTGCTGACCACTGCTTTTGGTTTTCTTCTTTGTGACGGGGGCATGCACTGTGGATGTGATGCCTTTTGCTGAAATGCCAGGTGCCCATGGAGTGGTGGACTGAGTGTGGCTGCCTGTGCTGTCCTGGCCTTTTGTGGCACTCAGATGCCATTTCTTCTCCCACTGTTCACCCACTGTGTCTCACAGCCACACCCATCCCCCAGAAGACCCAGCCGCTCTTTGCTTCCTTTCTTCCTTTCATCAATCAGGATAGATGACACCACTCCTTCACTGTCTACCTGTCTATATTCCTATCCTGGGCTTAGAAATAGTAGAGCGCCCTTTGTTTTACTTGCTCCAGGACAGGAGAGAGAGGAGGAGTATTCTGATCTTTCCTGGTTGCTTTGAGAATAGTCTTTAACAAGTCTCAGACTACTTTTGTTCTGTGGAAAACTTGAACTTGAACATCGACTATCATCTCCACTGAGTACAGAGGTTAGGGATGAAAAAGAACATCTTATTCTATACAGACTATACCCCCTCCACCCCACAAGATAAGCATGCTATGTGGCTTATGCTGAACTGGAATTTGAAATCCTCCTGCCTCGGCATTCCAAATGCTAGGACTGCGTACTACCACTCCAAGCCTTAGATAGATCTTTGCTCTTTTCCAGTCCTCTGTCCAGAGTCATACATGCTTCCAGGGGTAGAAGGAGCTGAAGTGAGGCTGAAAGGGGGTAACAGCATGCTCTGTGGATACTTGTGCAAGAGCCAAATGTTGTTTGCACATCTTACTTGAAGACGCTTGCTAACAGATTCACAGAGTTGTGAATTAACATTATTTCTGTTGTGGGTGTTCTTGTTGGACTTAACTTTAAAAAGAGATGAGAAATGTGGACAGGTCTCAAGTGTAGAGTTAGCTAGAACCATGTGAACGTAGAGTGTCTCTTGGAATGAAGAAACAATGCATTTGCTCAGCCAGCTGCCTTATGAGAGGGCTTGACGTTTGACTGAGAGATCCTACTTCCACATGCGCACAGCTGAAACTGAGCCCACATGTAAACATGCACACATACATACAAACACGCTTAGTACATGCATGTACACATGAAGTGAAGAAGAAAGCAACAGGCATGGTGGCATATATCTGTAATCTCTCCACCATGGAGGGGGAATTTCTGAAGCTCAGTGGCCAACTAGTCTTGATCAATTGTGAGCTCTGGGTTCCACAAGAGATTCTGCCTCAAAAGTCAGGTGGAGAGCAATAGAGGAAGACATGTAGCACCAATCTGTGGCCTCTCTGTGTGTGTACACACATGTGCATTCATACACGAGCATGTATACACGGTTACAATATACATACAGATAAACGAAAAAGAAATTAGCTGCAACCGGCTATTTATGCATACATAATTGGTTTCATTTATTAATTGTTCGAGTATTTTTGGTTAGCTCTTGTGTGCTCGCCAAGGCATGCAAAGAAGACACATATACCCCCTCCCCCAAATACATGCCCCAAGACCTAATGTACAGTGAGAACTGCACACTACATAAACAAGTAAAAAACAAAACAACAACCCCTACTACATTATGAAGCTGTCTGTATGAGGTTCAAAGTCTCCACTAAGCCTAGCTGTACCATGAAAGGAGCAATATCCTAGCTTCGCTTGAGGGATTTGACAGGGGCATAAATACGTGAGTTGCATCTTGCGGGATGGGTGGGAATTTGATAGCAGGAGAAGGGCGTTCTAGGGGTGCAGAGCCTTGGCACACAAAGCAGTGAGGCAGAGAGAAAAACAGCAGGCATTTCCCAGGGCGAGCAGCACACTGGCAAATGTTTGGAATGCAGGGTGGATGGAGGAGGAATGGAGTCCCAAGGGGAGAGTCTCCAGGGAGAGCTTGGCTGGGGCTCTGTCCATCAGGGTATGCCGAATGGTAGGTGTGATCTCCGTCCCGTAGTTAAGGGGACGTGCTCGGATTGGGATTTTATAGTGAGTCCGCATGGCCATCACAAGAACACAAGTTAGATGAATTCAGCAGTGTCTGCACTTAGATTTGAGAGATACAGCATTCCAGCCATTAAGGTGGCCCTCCAGAGAAAGTTAGAACTTAAGGCCTGGACTAATGATGTGGTGCCGGGGATAGTGTATACAGGATGACTTGTCGAGCATAGGAGACAGCACTGGCTGACTGAGCTGAGGTAGTGTGGAGAGGATGAAACAAGAGCCCCAGGACTGCAGCTTGGGTAACTGGGAAGTGCAGTGGTGAGACTGAGGAAGACCCGCAGGCCTTTGAGGAAAGCCATGTTATACATTTGGTGAATCTGGGGGTCTCACAACTGTGGAAAGGTGTGATGATTTTTACTTTGCTTCTCCAACTTTGTGTTCTCCCCCCCCACCACGTGTGTGTGTGTGTGTGTGTGTGTGTGTGTGTGTGTGTGTGTGTGTGTGTGTGTACGTACGTACGTACGTACGTACCTATGGTTATCAGTCAGGTCTGATAAGAAGCCACAGATGCATTAGGGTCTTTCGCATTTGCAAGCCGAGCCAATGTCTTCGGTGCCCACTGATTCTTGTTCTCCAATGTGGGGGTGATGGGTGATACTGACGTGCGGGCTGCTTGTGGGAGGTGAAAGTGGCTGTTTCTACGAATTTCTGGACTCAAAGCCAGTTGTTCCTCCAATAGCCGGTTTATTCTTACCACACCGTCTTCAGGTTGATTACAAGCTCAACAGAGAGGCTGAAAACACAAATTCCACAAGAGAATGAAAGAGAACAGAACTGCCCAGGGGCAGGGCTACTGGAGACTCATTCACTCCCTCACCAGGATGTGTTGAGAGCAGGTTAGTGTAAGACAACAGAGACTTAGTCCTTGGCCACAGAGTCTTAGTGTCTCGCTGTGCAGGACAGGGCTAGAACCAAGGAGTTCTAAAGAGATGATCTGGACAAATCATATTTAACACCCACCTCTGTGTGTGTGTGTGTGTGTGTGTGTGTGTGTGTGTGTGTGTAATAGAACATGGACAGAAAGGAATGTAAAATATTGTGCAAATTGAGCATCAGTTCTACCACAGTCTATAATGTGCTCATCCTTCTAAGTGCACTCTTTTGCCCCATTTTGCCTCTGTAGAGCATCCTGACTTTTCACACTGCCTGTCTGGTTCTGCCTGTTTCTGTAATTGATAGCTATGAGGTCACACGTTCTGTTTTTGTGTGCATCTGGCTTATTTCACTCAGTCTATGTTAATGAGATTAATTCATGCTGTATGTACCAGCCATTTTTCCCCATGGCGGTGTGGAATTCCATTGTATGAATGTTCTTTAGCCATTTTACCACCCATGAGTTTGGATTCTTTGTACACTATCGGTAAGTACTTCTGTGGACACCATAATACACATCTGTAGGGTATAGTCCAGGGGCGGGCTCATTGCATCAAGAACTTCTGTGTATAAATTCTAGTATCTCCTTCCACTTGCCTTTTTCAAAAGGTGAAATACATGTAGGATCCAGTTGCCCCACTCTGGTGTAGTACTTCTGGCCATCTAATTATTATATATAAGCGTGATCTTGGAGATTTTCATTTGTCTTGTGGTTTATGAAGTTGGGCCCTTTTCATGCTTACTTTACTATTGGCTGCTCTGTTTAATAATGAGCCCATTGAAGTATTTGTCACTTTTCCTACTGGTTTTTCTTCCTTTCAAAGCATCACTATTAAACAAGAGAAATATCATGGAAGATCTGCCAAGAACTGGGATTTCGATGTAACAGAGCTATGCCTTATGCCCCACTGAATGTTGGTTTTGAATGTTTGTCTATGCAAAGGAGGAGTGAGATGTTAGACAGTGGGAGAGTTGGGAGGCAGAAAACACTTACGCATAGACGTGAACCCTTTTATACATGCTGACAAGGGGGAATGGTCATCAAAGAGGGACAGTTAGAAAAAGTTAGGAAGTAAGAAAAAAGGTGAGAACCAACTAAGCAGAATCCTGGAATAGCCACTGATCTTAGAGACAGAAGCTGTGCTGTTGTACTAATTGTCAAGCTCTCTGACAAAACATGGATTTGGGGGTTTGGCCCTGCTTATGATGTGGGCATTGTCCTAGACACAACTTTGAGAAGCCTTCCTTGGAGCACCGTGCTTTGGAAGAGAGCAGCAGGGTTGGGTACCAGGAACCAACAACATTTTGACTAAGGAACAAATGAAATGAGAAAGAAAAATAGGTTAAAGATAAAGGGGAGACAACAAGATCAGGAGGATAATAAAATAATTAAGAATTCAAGGCCTGGGGAATGTCCCTTCACAGTTCTTCTTTGTAAAATGGAAATTTCAGTGCATGCTAAATGGACATCAAATGATTTTTAAGTCAACTCGTGAAGACTAGCACCAAGGCTGCAAGGTTGCACCTGGTCAAAATAAAGTGCAGCCGTTGACAAGGTAAACGGGCTACAAAGCCAAAGTTTTCATTATTGAAAGCAAAACTTTAGTTTTTATTGTTTTCCAACACTTGTTCACTTGTTATCCTATAACAAGTGTACTCCATGGAGTAAGGTAGTTGAACGCAGTTACATTGGGTTGCTTTATAAACTTTACAATATTGAACTGTGACTGACCAAACCGCCATCAGATTCTGTGACTTTTAAGCCTGTTGCTGGGGTTTTGTGAAGATTCAGTGAGGCCTGAGTGAGGGCAATGTCTGATATTCAGTCAATGGGGACGGGTTGGTAGGACAGTTATGGACATATACTCTGAATGCCACCAAGTTCAAACCACAACCCCACTGCTCACCAGGTATACCCCAGGGAAGGTTAAACTTGAGTCAGTTTTCTCCTCTGTAAAATAAGAGAAGCACCAGTGCCTACCTGAATGTGTTCCTGAGATAACCTCGTAAGAGTAAAATTCTTGGGATAGCACAGACTATAGTGTGGGCACTCAGTCTTATCCTGAAACATAGCTAATACCGTCATATCCTCTATTAAAGGTGCATACAGTTTTAAATAGACTATTCAAGGTTGGAGAGTGTGTGTGTGTGTGTGTATGTGTGTGTGTGTGTAAAGTGTAATTTTGTTAAGTTATAGTTTGTTTGAGCGTTATTCAGTTAAGATCACTAGCCACTTATGCTTTTGTGCATAAACTGCTCTGTGCTGTAACGATGCTTAACACATGCTTCTCCTCTCCTGAATGCTCAAACTTTGGGACGGGATGGGATCCTATCTGTTTCCACCTGGGTAATACTTGGGCTCTGCTGAGAAATAGCTGGAAAATAACACATTGCACCCGAAAGAATGCTGCTGCCTTGTCCAGAGCCGCAGGCACTGAAATGAATGGGGCAGATGAGTAGATATCAGGAAACCCAGCATTCAAGGGATGATGCTAGCCCTGATTACGTGGGTTGTATTCAACTTACCTCAGACATAGCTGATTTCCTCACCTGAGAAACAGGCTCGCCGCTCCCTTCCTGAGGTGTCAGGAAGATTAAATCAACAAATATCTGTAAAGATGCTTTATGACCCGTGAGATGCCGCACATCTGTGCAGTTTGGCATGATTTATGTGATCATCCGTGGCATGGCTGAAGACTGATGGCTCGGCAATGAGCACTTATTTATAATTATGTAATTTTAATAGGATTACAGGGAACCGTATTCTCTGTAGAGTAACCTCCAGTCTGATAATGGATGGTTAAGTTCCTGCAGAGATCAGACCAAAAGGAAACAATACCATGGCTGGAAGGTGGAGTAGAGCTTGGAAAGGGCTGAGCTAAGGCACAGTTGCAGTAGATGTGGGCCCTGAGGGTCACTCTGTAGCTCCCTTTCCCAAGCCCTTACTCCATTCATACTCCAACTGTTAGCTCAGGCTTTGAAGTCAGACCCACGTTAAGTTCCCTGCTCTGCCCTCTGCTAGACAGGACTTACCAACACCTCTGGGCTTCCGTTCTCTCCTCTCCACAAGAGAGTCAGGCAATTCTCAGTGTTAGAGATGACACTGTAAAAGTTTCTCCACAAGTAGCAGTTTCCTCCTGACTCCTCCTGGTCAGATCTCAAGACCAACGGACTCCCACACCTGCTGAGTGGGAATATGGAGAGCTCAGGTATCGACAACGCATTCACGAAGGGGATTCTGTGTGCCAGGCTCCAGTTCAAAGCATATCACGTATATTGATCTCACCGAGACTCTAAAACGTAGCTGATGCCCTTTGGTGCCAGCCTTCCCTACTGGACTTCTATCCACAGTGCCACCTTGCTAAGGCCACCAGCAGGTTATAGTCTTTGCAATTTATGACTCGGTATCTTTCCCTTATTTCTGGATTATTCCTGCATCCCTCTGGTCAGTATAGGGATATGGGAAGGGGGATGAACGGACGGATTGATTGTTTCACAAGAATTGTTTGTCCGAGTGGGTGTATCTGTTGTTGGAATCAGTGCTGTTGCTGTTGAGATTTATTATTCGGAAGTATCATACATTTACACAATGTATCTTAATCATATCTCCCCCCACTCGCTCCCTCCAACCCACCCCAAACCTCCTCCTAATACATCTGCATCCCGACGTAACATACCCTTAACAAACAACAAACAAGCTGCCACATCCTATTAGTGCTGTCCAAGTGTGCAAGAGTATGGAGTTAGTCGCTGGGGGGCATGGACAGTGTTAGCTCTAACCACCTCCTAACTAAAGCAAAGCCACCCTCCCGGCCATCACCTGCCAATGAAAGGCGACAAGGGCCAACTTGTGGAGGAGGGGCTTGTTTGTTTGTTGCTTTGTTTTCATGTTTTACTTCCAGGTCACAGGTCATCATTGAGGAACTCAGGCTTGGCACTAAGGGGAAACAGAGCAGTGGACGAACATTGCTTTTCGCCTCGCTCAGCTTGCTTTCTTGATCAACGTAGGCGCACTTGCCCAGGGCCAGCACCAGGAACCGTAGTTGGGGGTGGGGTGGGGCGCTTCTCACAGCAAGTATCAATCAAGAAAATATGCCCCCCCCTTAAACCATGTGTTTACAGACAATCTGATGGAGACAATTCCTAAATTTAGGTTCCTAGGTGACTCTGGTCTGAGTCAAGTTGACAAAACAAAACAAATGTCTCTGTCTCTGTCTCTCTGTCTCTGTCTCTCTGTCTCTGTCTCTCTCTCTCTCTCTCTCTCTCTCACACACACACACACACACACACACACACACACACACACACACACACAAATGAAAAAACGAAAACCAAAACACCAGCACAGCTATCCGGATAGGGGTGGTGCCTGGGAAGCCTTACTCCATGCTGGAAATTTTAACTGATTTGATCTGGTGTGGGTCTTGTATAGGTAACTGTGTCTGCTGTGTTCATGTGTAACAGCCATGTCATGCAAGTTTTGAGCTTGTAATGAACTCTCACTGAACTTCGCTTTCTTTTGTGCAGTGCAGTAATTATACTTGTTATGAAAACCGTGGGGCCAATCCTGGCACCGTTTCCAGCTCTAATCTCCTGCCCCTTCCTCCCTGTTTAAGTAGTAGGCTTTCACTGAGGACAAAGCCTGGGTCATAGCTTGCCATCTGTTTACATTTTAAGTCAGTAGAATCCCTTGCTATTTAGCATTTTCACAGTTCAAAACAGTGATGCTTCTCCATGAGATGACTAATCGATCTCTTTGAGAGGGCATGAGGATCTTCAGTCCATACCTTCACATTTATCTGCTTGTTAGGCACTGCTTTTAATGAGGTAAGGCTTATCCCGTCTGTCTTGTCATCGTTTTGCATCCCTTGTCCGGATAGGTGGACTCAGAACGCAGTCCCTTTAAGAACCACACGGCATCAGCAAAAATAACCTAGAGCAGCTCCGGTTACTGCCAGGCTCCAAAGACTCTTCAAGGGGTCAGGTTGCTCATGTCCAGTCTCCACTGCAGGGATGCAGGGAGAGCATTCTCCGAGCCAGGAGAGGCACCCAGTGTTGATTCGTGCTCGTATGTCCCACCATTTGCCAAGGGGCCCTCAACTGGACTTGTCTTCTTCCCTCACCGTGGAAGACTTCCAGAGTGGGTTACTTAGGTTGCTTTAGTTTAACTGCAGCCCTGTTCTAGGTCCCGAGCATTAGACCCAATCTTCCCTATAATCTGGGGCTTTGTATTAGTAAATTGAAAACAGAAATGAAAATCGTCAAAGCCCACAAACAAGGGTCAGCCATGGCCAAGGTGTAGGTGCTAGATGAGGAGGAGAGGTCACATGAGGACACACCCTTGTCCCTGGACCCCAGAACCTCTCTGCACATGAATGTTCCTCATGGCCTTTCTTTTAGAGGAATGGTTTTACTGACTGGGCACAAGCAAAAGTTGATAAAATAGGTTCTAATGTTCCACAAAGACCAACCAACCAACCAAGCGACCGACCAACCGACCAACCAGAATGAACTTCTTTATTAGGTCCAGTTTTTCAGTTGTGGATTGACAGGGAAATGTCCTAAGAGACACTCCAGTGTATGGCATGAAACGAAGATCTAGTGAGGATTTTACCATCTAGGGTTTTGTTTTGCTGCCTAATAGTAAGTTGGAAAGGATAGAATTTTAATTGTGTATCTGTGAGTCACTTAGCCATCTTCTAGGTAGAAGGCAGGGAGAGGCTCAGAGAGGGCAGGTCGCTTATATGGAAGTAGATCTGAACTTGCAGCCCAAGCACCCAGATGATTCGTCATGAAGATAGTTCCAAGAGGCAAGATCTCTCCCAGCCCTGACTTTTGTCGTTAAATGGGAATTGCACTCACTACACAGTACGAGTGCTTCATAAGGTGTCACAAAGATTTGCTGAGTGAGTGTGGCTGAGAACGCGTTTCAGAAACACTAATTAATGTATTAGTAATCGTGCAGTTTGCACACGGATGTGATTAGAACGGCCTATGGTACGGTCTCTAGTAAGAAGAACAAATGGATGGAATGAGGTTTTCTCTTAGAATCATAGACTACTAGGCTGTTTCTGTAGCGTTGAGATAAGAAGTGTAAGCTGTGGGCGGACAGTGAACCCGATGGCTTTGTAGACTGATTCCATCCATGTACTTCCCTGAAAGCTGGAGCTAATAAAATCCTCAGCCTGTCTTGGAGTTGTCCTGTAGATGATGTTATGGATAAAGGGGAGATTAACTCATGAGCTGAAAGTTATAGAACGAAAAGGAACTGTTTAAATTTCATCAAGGGCTGGCAGTCCCTTCCCATATAGTACCTCCGGTGTAATTAAGGAGGTAGGGCGTATACATGAGAGCTGATTTAAACATCGTCCTGGGTTGGTGACAGACAAAGACTGTACACCGCGGGTAATGCATAATGAACCCACGTGTCCTTTTACTGGAGTTTATAAATGGAAGAGTAACCGTCCTTCTAATTATTTTGAGCTTGAACTTTCCCTATAGACATGGACCCAGATCCGTAAGACATATGCATGCTTCTTTATAGGACCTTGTTCTCTAATAACACAGGGCTGGAGAGCTGAATGTTATTTTTATGACTCCCAGTTAAAGCATTTGCATTAATCTTTATGTGTCTGGTTTATCTTACTTAATCATTATTATAGAAGAGTCAGGAGCTGTAATTAAAGTAGTAATCTCTGACAGATGGGAGGTCAAATGTTTCTTTGCTACAGAAAGCCGAGCTGAGATGGGGAACCTCAGAGCTGGGGTTTCCTCCTGACGCCTGTGCACTTGCTGCTGTAGTCTGTGTCTCTGGGTCATGTCCGTCCATTTTGTTAATTCAGCTACTCATCCGCTCTAACATGGGCACTCCATTGTGCAGGGGAACCCGACTGCAGTGAGCTCATAGCTGGACTGCAATGAACTTGTTCTGTGGGCAGAACAAGTGCATTAAGATGTAGTTGCCTAAAGTGAGGGACTGTATTAGCTTTGTAAAATACGGTCATTAAAGAGCATATGGAAGGAGCTGCCCTGGGGCCCTGTCACGTGACCCTCTGACGCTGTGCTGAGTACTTTCTGCCCCGCGTCAGAGTAAATTTGTATAGGGAGCAAGGGCTACAGCCACACGGTCTGATTTTCCTAACAGAAGGGGCAACGTCGAGTTTGTGAAGGCACTAATACCCTAAAAAGCACTGGTGCTTGAATGCTTGAGGACATGACTGATTTGGTGAACAGGGTGAGTGCCAGGTACATAATGGGGCTCCCCTTGTATCAGGGTGGTAGCCCCACAGTACCATGGGGCTGTTGGTTCTAAAGACGTAAAAATCAATTCCATAGCCATAGTAGGCAGTTTCAAGTGTATTGAACAGCACGGGTGTGTGGACATGTGCTAGTGTGCTGACATCTGATAAATGTGTGTGTTTGTACATAGAAGGAAGAAATGTTCTGTTGCTGGGCATCCTGGTGCACACCTTCTTTAATATCCCAGCCCTTAGGAGGCAGAGGCAGCAAATCTCTGAGTTCAAGGCCAGACTGGTTTATGTAGTGAATTCCAGGAGAGCCAGGACTAAGTGGAAAGACCTAGTTTCAAAATAGGAGGAGGAGAAAGAGGAAGAGAAGGAAGGAAGAATGAGGAAGGAGAAGAAAGAGGAGGGAGGAGGAAGGAGAAAGAAAGGAAATAAAGAAAAGGAGGAAGAGGAAGAAATAGAAGAGGAAGAAGGAGAAGGATAAGAGGAGGAAGAAAAAGGAGAAGGAGGAGGAGAAGAGGAGGAGAAAAGGAAGAAGAGGAGGAAGAGGAGGAGAGAGAAGAGAAGAGGAAGAGGAGGAATAATAATAATAATATATTATATTATTATTATATTATTATTATAATATATTATTATTATTATTATTATTATTATTATTATTATTGTGTTGGGTGCTTATGCTGTAGACATAGTCCTTGCTTCCCTATATACGGAGTACACTCTCCATAGGTGCCAGCTATTACAGCAGGTGCATAATTTAGTGAACCCATTTTGCCCTCACTCCATTTTGTAAACGGAGAACTCAATATTCCCAGAGGTTATATCACTGCATAACGTCATAGTTATCTTTCTATTGCTTCGATAGATAGGACACCACGATGAAAGGCAACTTGGGGGAGGAAAGGGTTTATTTCTTTTACAGCTCTACTTCACAATCCATCAAAGGATGTCAGAGCAGGAACTGAAGCAGAAACATGGAGGATTGCTGCTTAGTGTTTTGCTCTGCCTGCTGTCTTATACACCCTTTGACCACCTGCCTGGGGTGGGCCTGGGCCCTCCCACATCAATCACCAATTACAATATCCCACAGGCTTGCATATAGGCTAGTCTTACAGAGGCATTTTCTCAATTGTGGTTCATTCTTCTTGTTTTTTTTTTTTTTTTTTTTGGTTCTTTTTTTTTCGGAGCTGGGGATCGAACCCAGGGCCTTGCGCTTCCTAGGCAAGCGCTCTACCACTGAGCTAAATCCCCAACCCCTCATTCTTCTTTATAACTATCTTGTGTCAACTTGACCAAAAACGGCCAACCAGGACACCTAATACAATTATTTGCACTGGGGCCATGTGAAGAGTTATACTGTTGATGGACAGACCTATCATTCGATCTACATCAGTTCCACAGATGTGTCAGGTACTCTGCTGGGGCCTGGAGAGGAACTGAAGAGTACAGTAAGTAGCCTCTGGTATAGAAGTTCAAAAGCAAACAGGCGGTTAGACAGCAGAGTTAATAATTACAACAGCGCAAGTGACTACTGGTACAAGACTTCACACTTGACAGCCCAGAGCATGCATGTTCACACACACACATGCTGCAGCCTTTGTGTGGAGGAGGCCAGAGGACAACCTACAGGAGCCTCTTCTTTCCTTCCACCGTGTGGGATCTAGAGATTGAACTCTTATCCTCCCGGTTGTCGGCAAGTGCCTTCATCAGCTAAGCTGTCTTTCTGGCTCCATTGAGTTTAGTGGAGTGCCTGCCGTGGTCAGCTTCGGGATTCATTAAACCCACTCACTACTGGCTTTGTACATTTCTGTACAGTGGTTTGGGAGGACTTAGGGATAGTTGATGTGTTTACCCAAAGAAGAACAGTGAAAGCTAAAACCCAAGGTCACTGCCGTGGCGTTAGAGAGAAGATAGGCAAAAGGGAGAGGAAGCTTGATCAAACTGGCTAGTGTGGTGGTGATGTGGGAGCTGAGGAGTAAAGCTGGGACGAGGGTAACTCTCACTGTTCACCATTGGTGCCTGAATGTTCAGCCTTATCACTGGAAGTGAGATAGGGGTGACAGGTGAAGTGTGTGTGTGTGTGTATGCGTGTGTGTGTGTGTATGCGTGTGTGTATGCGTTTGAGTATGTGTGTGTGTGTGTATGCGTGGGAGTATATGTGTGTGTGAATGTGTATGTAAGTGTATGTATGTATGTGTGTGTATGTGTATGTATTCATGTGTGTATGTGAGTGTGTGTATGTGTATGTGAGTGTGTGTATCTGTGTATGTGTATGTATGCGCTCATGTGCGCACGTGTGTGTATATGTATGTGTATATGTCTGAGTATGTGTGTATATGGGTGTGTGTGTATGTGAGTGTGTGCATGTATGTGCTCACATGTGTATCCGTGTATGTGCTCATGCGTGCACATGTGTGTATGTGTATGTCTGAATATGTGTGTGTATATGTGTGTATGTGAGTATGTGTATGAGTGTGAGTATATGTGTGTATGTGTGTATATGCATGTGTATATGTGAGTGTGAGTGTGTATCTGTGTATGTGTGTATACACTCATGTGCACACGTGTGTGTATGTGTATATGTCTGAGTATGTGCATGTGTGTGTGTGTGTGTGTGTGTGTGTGTGTGTGCTTTAATGTGTACATTTCAGGTTGGAAAAGAAGACAGCAACTAATTTGAATTCAGCCCTTAACATATTCAGTAAGCAATTTCATTTGCCACCTTCAAAAGGCTGCTTTTAAAAAATGAGATATTTCAAGTATACAAAAAAAAATTGAAAGCAAATTCCACTCAGATCCTGAGACTGACAGGGACAACTGTCCCTTTAGTATAAATTATCTATCTGTCCTTGGTTTAGCATGGTATATCGAACGGTGACATATTTTGCTGCTTTTGGATACAGTTGAAACACAGAGTAAGATTTCCTGCCATCATTTCCCATTTGTGATACATAGGATTATGCCAGCCTTCCGTCATGGTGACAGATATCAAGAGGAATGCTTCTACAGGAGGAGGGATTCACTTTGCTCCCAATTAGAGAAGTTTTAGTCTTTCATGGCATGGAAGGTGTGACAGAGTAAAGCAACTGACCCCAGGGAGCCCGGGAAGTGGGGGAGGGAGGAACTCCTAGCAGCTTTTCCCATGTGTCCCACTGGGACCCCGAGTTTATCAAATGATGTCATCCACCATCAAGGCAGATCCTTCCCACCAGTGAATTGTCTCTGGAAACATCTCATCAGAGACACACATAGCCATGTTCTACTAATCTCCTAAGCTTTTTATTAATCCTACCAAGACTAACTGCTCCAGGATGGACTTAAAAATGGCTTCTGGAGAGTCTAACGCTGAGGAAGGAAATATTCCCTTGTCTAGCTCTTATGCTATGCTGGCTTGTGCTTGCCTCTGTGCATCCAGTTCTATACAGACAGTTAAGACATCTGATCTTAGGTTAGAGAGCTAATGGCTGTGGTTATTTTTAAAAAACTTGTTTCAGAAGATTAAAATCAGTTGCTTTCTAAGTTGTACATTGGCATTTGAAACACTTAAGCTATAACTCTTACTTGTTTTTATTATTTATTTATATATTTACTTATTTTTTACTTTGAGAGAGAGTTTTGTCTGTGTAGCCCTGACTGGCCTGGAGCTCACTGTGTAGACCAGGCTGGTCTTGAACTCATGGAGAGCCTTTTGCCTCTGCTTCCTGAGTGTATTACCATGCCCAGCTGAAGATTCATTTATTTTATGTTTAGGAGTGTTTAGCCTGCATGTGTACCTACCTGTGCATTACCTGCGTTCCTGGTGCCCGTGGAGGCCAGAAAAGGGTGCCAGATCCTTTGGAACTGGAGTTCCGATTTGTTGGGAGTTGCTGCCACGTGGGTACTGGGAAACAAACTTGGGTCATCTGGAAGAGCAGCCAATGCTCTTAACCATAGGGCCACCTCTCCAGTCCCAGCTGTGCTTTCTTTAAGCTCTTAAGTTGCTGTACACGATGCAGGAAGTGATGTCACGAATTGAAATATGAAGCCCGTCACGATAGTGTAGTTCCTAATCTACAAGTACGCAAGTTCCCTTTTCTTACAAGAAGAAGTGCTTTGCTGGTAGCAACTTTAATTCCGTGATGGATATGGAGTCGTTAAAACCAGGCCTGAGGATGTAATAGCTCATGGGAGTCAGTCTTGTTCCCTGTGTTGCCAGGTGCTGTGTCCATGCGGTTGGAAACAAGGCTTATGAGGCACTTGCCATTGGTTGACTTGTCCATGCGTAGACCAACATGACTGAAGGCGATCATGTCTATGAAGTACGATGAAACCTGGATATTTCTGCTCCTTTCGAGCTATTTAAAAGCCACGAGCTTGTATACAATTAATGGGAATCATCTTGGTTTCTGAGTCATTAAATTATAGAGCACTATCATTTTGAAAAAGCGGATTATGTCTCATCTGATTATTTTTTTTCGATTTTTAAATTTGCTTTATTGTTTGCTATCAAAAGCAAACAGTGGAGTTCTGTGAAATGAGGCCCTCCCCCGTGTTTAGGTTGCCCCCTGGTCTCGCATCTAATACAGGTGCTAATGCTTGAGGTGTTTGGACCGGCGCAGTGCGGATGACGTAAGTGATGGAGGTACACATCTGCTTCTTCCGCATTGCGTAGTGATACTCAATAGTGGGCACCGTGAACATTTCCGTTCAGAGTCTGTAAACTAGGCCACATACTGTCGACACATATGCACAGGAGAGGAACTTGAGCACCCTGTGAAAAAATCTTTGAACTAAAAATAATTTTCACCTGTATTTATAGCCCTGCTATCATACTTGAGGAAAGTGGTGGAGAGCTTACCAGAAGAGGAAGGTGTCACCTTTGCAGTTCCAGAGAAGTCAGACACTTCTACACGAAAGCCCAGAATGCTCTGTCAAAGTGACAGCCTTGTTGCTAAGAGCCCTTTGCTCGCCCCGTAGGCAGGACAGCCGGTAACATTAGGTACCAGAGATGCACTCCGTCAGACTCGTTCTGTATGGCTGATAATTTGCACGGTAGCGATGGAAATGTGTGCATCATTAGGAGAATTGCCAAGTAAGGCTAACGAGGGGGAGGGCACAGCAAGTAGGCGAGGTGTTCAAATCCTGAGGCAGAATTTTTGGCTCTGTCATAGCCAGTTTCCTTCATTGTTCACCGTGGTGACACATTTGCTTAAAGGAAACTTGTGCGGGGACATTTTTAGATATTCAAATAGAAAATATGCCAAAACCCAGCCTTTGCTGATCTGCAAGTTCTGCTGGTAGCAAGCTGTGCATATGTTTGAGTAGGATGGAGAAGGAACAAATAACTTGACTGTTATTATAATTGTGATATAAAAATGATATTTTCCAATAATAATAATAATAATAATAATAATAATAATAATAATAATAATAACGACCTAACAATTCGGGCTTTATGTCATCGTTAATACATTAATATCTTGTCACTTGCTCGGTTAAGATATTATCATTCCTTACTTTCATGCACCCATTTATCGAACAGTGGTCATGCTTATGAGTTATTATGAGTTATTAACCCTAATTAGCACCTAAATGCTCCACATGCAGCAGGTGTATGTAACACACACCATAATTATTTCTATAAATGATCCAACCGCTTCTGAACAATCGTAATTGCAAAGATAGTGAGCAAAATGTCCACTTCTTTGGTCTACCTTGTCATTGAGTTTTATCCCACTTAAAAGCACGTTTTTCAAAAGACAAAAGATGCCTAACTGCCGTTTGCATTATTTTCCTACCTTTGATTCAGGAAGCAATCACGGTTATGTATCTCCCGACTGGTTGAGTCTAATGTTTTGGGGCCAGGTGTGTCATAAGCGAAAATCGTCGTTTGAAAGTTGTGAGTAGAATTAGCAACAATGTGTCATTTTGTGAGACGGCTGATTGGCGCTGTCTGATGCTTTGAGAGGGATGCTAACGTTTACTAAACAGCTTGTTGTGGTGGGAGCATAGTTAAAGCAACTATTCCTGGTTCTGTCTGTTGAACTTAAAACTTCAGCCCCTTACTGTGGCATGTTGACTTCAGGTCTGTTGTAAGAAAGTCTAAATGTAGGCTGTTGAATAATCCCTTTGAGGGCCCTGTGACTATTTTTATGCCTGGATATGCGTCATCAGTGGGTATTTTCTCTGGTGACTCGCTTACATCAAGTCTCCTTCCATACATTCTACCAGCGAGTGACTTATGATTGATGGGAACCACGGCTGTTGTTTAGCTTGATCTGTGACCTCAGCGAATGGACAGCAGGAATTTCCAGCCTGTTAAATTCCCTGCATGCCTGAAGACAGGGGCTCACGGTGTTGATCGAGGCAGGTAGTGAGGGATATTATTCACCAGTGATGACGGGGGGAGGGACAGAAGAAGGAGGGAGAGGGAGGAAGAGGGGAAGGGAGGGGAATTCCTTTTGTGAGCAGCGGTCTCCCTGGCTCAACCCGTTCCTTAGCTCTTCTCCGTGGCTGCCCGTGGGGAAAGGTGCATTTCCGGGACCCGAGAGAAAGTGGATAGTTAGAACCCCCCGCTGTGGGCTGCAAGGGGGAGGGGGAACAACTCTGGGCTGGGTAGAGCAGCATAGGACTCTTTAATTAGTTAAGGGGTTGCCTTTCAAATCGGCTGGATTGATCCAAGAGCTGCTAAGTTGTTGTTGGTTTTTTTTTTTTTAACCACGAATAAGAGCAGAGGTTTTAAATTTTAAGATGTTCAGTAAGCACAATGGTAAGGATTTTGTGTTGGCTTGTCCATCTGGCACTGATTTTTTTTTTTTTAACCTGCACCTTATTTTGACAAGCTATGGAGAAGAGAGCTGTGCGTTTGTGTATATGTGTGGAAATAAACGATAGCTAGCACACAGGACTTTTTTTTTTATTTGCTTTCTTTACTTTTTTTTTCTTCCAAACGTGTGTAAGATTACTGAACTGTAGCGAGATTGGACCCACTATCTAAAAAGCTGTATGTCCTTTCTCCAAGTCTGTCTGTCTGTCTGTCTGTCTGTCTGTCTGTCTGTCTCCCCACCACTTCTTTCCTCCTCTTTATCTTACCTTCCTGTTTTTATCATTCCCTCCTGCTACTTGTTTGCAAAAGTGATTCCCAATTTCCTGTAGAGTGAAGGGAGGCGGGGCTTAAGCAGGT
Source organism: Rattus norvegicus (assembly GCF_021556685.1). NCBI lineage: Eukaryota > Metazoa > Chordata > Mammalia > Rodentia > Muridae > Rattus > Rattus norvegicus. Next base: position 9,593,218 of record NC_141534.1, read on the forward strand.
GGGTGGGGGTCACATGGGAGGCAGGGCTGCCTCTGTGGGTGGTGAGCTTTCTGGTGATGACTTTGGTTTCTTTAAATGCCAATTAGACAAAATGTAAACAGTCTTTTTACTGAAATGCAATTATAACATTTACTCATTTAGGTAGAGTTACTTTTCTGGTCTTTTAAGACGTTTTCCACAATGAAAAGAAATTACTGATTTTTTTCCTTACCAATTCTGTTACCTGCCCCTTTCCCAAATAAGGGCATTTTTCTCTTAATGTAACATTACCAGTATTGCTGCAACAACTTTCCTGATGATTTGCCTCCTAGGAACCAAATTAGGAGAAAATCCCAGACTCTAGTACCCCGAGAGAGATGTGTGGGGTGAAGAAACCGGAAGGATTTTGTTCATAGCCCTTTGGCTTCATTCTGTTCCGTGAAGTGGGCATGGGACATTTTGTAATTATTTTTGCCTCTTCTTTTCAAATGAGCCCTCCTAATGGCAAAAATCTATCACCTGCCAAGTCATATTGTTTCAGTTTGGGTCATTTAAAATTCAAATGACGGTAGGAGAAAGAGAGGCGCTGGGTGCCACTGCAAAGCTCACCTACCAAAGCACTTTTCCCTTTGAAAACTTGCTCCTTGGAGAAGCAAGGTGACTCACACAGCACGCAATTTATCACTCGAAAACTTGTGAGAGATTGAAATTCAGAGCTATGGGTTTTGAGTCACTGATAATATAATGAATTAAGCTTTCATAATGCATCTGCTTAGAAAGGAATCATTTAAACATGGGCGAAGCCCACTCTTGGTTGGTTTCATTGAAATATCTCCAAGGTGCCACTGGCAACACGGTTTGCTTATTGATGAGTGACACTGTGTGGAAAGATGGGTCTGAAGGGTAAGGTGCTCCCATTCCCCTGTGCTCTGTGGTGTGGGGGATGTTCTGAGAAGGAATACACTTCTTCTCCCTTTCTTTAAAATGAATGTCCGCTTTTATATGAGAGGACTGGGAGTGCAGAGCCAAACACGGAGGAGGGTTATGTATTTTTTCGTTAAAAATACATTTCACAGAAGATTATAATTTGTGTGGGAGGGAATAGCTGCTTGTCCCTTGACTGCATTGTGCTTATTCCACACAAGAACTGGTTGAGTTTGAACAGGATAGCCTCGTTTTGGTAATCTGATGACAGGTTCTGTTTGGGAAAGAGAATATGATTTTGAGGCTACATGCTAATGGGTAAGAGTAATCGTTCTCTCTTTTGGCAGAGCTTAGCACGGAATCTGCTTTGGCCTTTTTGTAACTACATATATGCAGATCTATCTTTCCTCCTAGGCACCCTTTTCTCTCTTCGTGAAGGATGATTTCTGTCATCTTCAGCATTGGGAAACTCTAAAGGTGGAAGATTTAATAACATGCGTTTGATGCGCAAACGTAAGTTAGAGCAAGATCCTGGCTGCAAATGGCCTTTCTGCAGAGCAGATCCTGTCCCTTGAGTGGATTCCATTGTATACTTGGTTTCTATGGAGACACTCTCATTGCTTGTAGACACTCTGTCTGAGTACAGGGTAAGTGACTGTTTTATCAACTTGGGTCAGAGCAGCTGAAGAAGGTTCCTGGTTAGCATGTGCTCTTTGCTGGCACGGAAAATCAGTGAAGAATCCCAGGAGGTTCTGTGTCCAGTTCGTGCTTGCCCCTTGTCTCCCAAAGCAATCCATAGGCTATACTTCCTGTCGTTTGGGCAGAATCACCAGAACACTAGTAGCAGCCTTCAACACTGAGGCAGGATAACAACTTAATTTTCTTGTGTTGTTTAAGGACTAAGTAGAAACCCCTCCCTCAAAGTACCTACAGTTAAGGGTCATAAAACCGAGGAGTTAGAAAGAGTTAGAAAGTCAAAAGACCTGCTCAAGATGGAGCTCATTCTTCGGAACAAGAGATATTTTATTTAGTGAATGAGTCTTCTACTTTCCTAGGCCATTGGCAAGGATCCTTTAGTTTTGAGAATTGAGATGCTTTTCACTTCCCATCAGCCATTGCACAGATGAGGTCCAGGAAGCATTGTAGACAGATGGACTCTGTGCCTGAAATGACCCATTTTATTGATAGTGGCTGAAGGGCAGGCTCACTCATAGGGTCTTCTCTGGGTTTAGGAGCTAAAAAGCTCTTACATCATCATATATCTGATGTCAACAGTGAGCATGCAGCATCCTCCTGCAGCCGTGAAAATGGCAACAAGCTAGTCATTGCTTAAGACTGTCTATGATTCTGAGTGCACTGTCATAATCACCCTGTGCCAACGATTGGCAGAGCCAACCCCCAGCCCTCACCAGTGACTGATGTGTAGGTACACCAGGAGGCACTCATCTTTCCAACCAGCAAGACTTGGAGCTCTTGTCAAGTGGTGACTTTTGTAAAATACTTTTCACGAGGCAAACAATTTAGAAGCTAAGTAAGAGGAGAAGGACAGAGGGCAAATAGAGAAGACAGGGGAGTGGGGACTTGCGACGGAAATGCTATTTTGTTCCTTTTCACTCAGAGGAAGAGGAATTGTGCGTAACTCAAAAAACCCTTGGGTTTAGCCCTTCTGCGACTTGAAAGTGGGGTTCCAGAGTGGGTGCTAGAGTTAAAATAATTTCACTAACGGTGTTCTTCATCTAAGTTCACTGAAGTTTGATGACAATAACCAACTGCCTCAAAAAATGTAAAGAGAGCATAAGGAGTCCCCTCTCGTCCTATGTGGAGGGGATCTTTTTTTTAATTTTATTTTTTTCATTTATTATTATTTTTATTTTATTTTTATTTATTCACTTTACATTCTTCTCACTGTCCCCTCCCAGTCACCCCTTCCCATAATTCTTACCCACCCCCCCATTCCTTTCTCCTATGAGCAGGTTGGGGCCCTAACCCTCAGCACATCCAGTCTCCTTGAGGCTAGGCGTTTCTTCTCTCACATACCCCACATGCCAGCAACAGCTTTCGGGACAGCCCCTGCTCCAGTCGTTCAGACCCCACATGAAAGTCAAGCTTCACATCTACTACATGTGTGAGGGAAGGTCTAGGTCCAGCCTGTGTATGTTCCTTGGTTGGTGTGGTTCAGAGTGTGAGAGCCCCAGGGGTCCAGTTTGGTTGACCATGTTGGTCTTCCTGTGGAGTCCCACAATCCTTCTTCCTGTTCTTCCAAGAGTCCCTAAGCTCCATCCTCCGTTTGGCTGTGGTCATCTGCTGGGTGGAGCCTCTCAGAGGTCAGCCATGTTAGACCCCTGTCTGCAAACATAACAGAGTATCATTAATAGTATCAGGGATGGGTGCTTGCCCATGAGATGGGTCTCTGGTTGGGCTGGTTATTGGTTGGCCGTTCCCTCAGCCTCTGCTCCATTTCCTGTCCCTGCGTTTCTTGTAGATAGGATAAATTTTGGGTTGAAAGTTTTGTGGGTGGGTTGGTTCCTGCTGGGCTACAGGAGGCGACCTCTTCAGGTATGGAGGGGATTCTTGGTATAATTCAGATCAAACAGTGGTTCTCACCGCTCACCGCTCACTGCTCACCGCACTTCACTCACTGTAAGAACACTATGTAAAGCTTGTCTTTTCTAAGACTCTTTTCATATTATCTGTTTAAAAATTTCCTAACACGGAGATTTTCAGATATTTAAATAACTTAATTGCCCACAAATGTCTCATTTTCTATAAAATTATAGCCTGACTCTTATGTGAAATAGGAAAGGCCATATCCCCGATTGGCTTTCTCTGTTATTTAAATTAGTCTATGTGCAAGGAAAGGTGCTCATAAATCCACATGGCATAGTCCAGTAAAAGAAAAAAAATTATCTTTCTCCTGGGGGAAGAAATTTAAGAAGGCTGGCAAAATGTCGTGCTAGCTGTGAGAAGGGGTGTACGCATGCCGAGGGAAGACACAAGACGAACCATATACCCCTGGGAAACGTCAGTCTGACAGAGGGAGGAGATGGTGACTACCTCACACTCGAGTGAAAGCCGGTACCGAGGACTCAAACGTCACATTCAGGAAATGAAGGTGAAAGGAATTCTAAAATATTCGTGGAGCAGGAGATTGCCTTTTGTGGAGTCTCTGTCTAGATGGGGAAATGGGGGTAGGATGGTCATCTGGACTTTGCCATAGCATTTGACGATGGGAAGACAGGAGGTGGAGCCTAAGTAAGTCAGAGGCATGAAGATTTAGTCAGTGCGTGAGAACCATGAGTGAGTTCTGTGGCAAGATGTCACCAGTGTGGGACAGCTTTTCCTATTCATGATGAACAGCTGAAGCGATGTGCTCTCTTTTCTGTGGAGAGCCTGCCTCAAAGGAAAGGCACAGGTTGCCTTTACTGCTGTGAAGCTCTTAGGCCCCAGAGAACCTGCACCTTTAAAGGCCAGCCATGCTCCCTGAGAAGAGAGGCCTCATTGTCGTCAATGTAGGACACGTTGGTGACTGTGTCTGATGGCAAAGGCTTGCCTGTTAGTCCCACTTGAGGCTCAGCTGTCCCCACTGGGACGCTTGGATTCCTCTCTGACCTTTGTTCCCTCTCCGCAGTCTCTCTTTTGGGGATCAGGATAAAGCCTCACCTCTCAGAGTGGGGTACAAGCTGTGGAATTCTTTTTATTGGGGAGTCAGATCTGGGTGCCGGTGAACGCTTACCAGAAACTTTTTGACATTCTTCTGTTTGCTGGTCGGAGCTTATCACTCATGGAAAGTACTAAAAGGAACATGGAAGCTGAGCTTGGAATCCTGGGAAATGTCCAGGTTGGGGAGGAAAATGTAATTCATTAGGTCCTAAAAGGTGGGGAAGCGATGGAAGCTGAAGGGGCCGTTTATAGAGTTCTCAAATCCTCTCAGGTTTTATTTATTAACAGTACACTGAGGGAGGGTGTTCTGGGCTGATCCCTAGATGGGACAGTGACCCAGCCACTCCTCTGAGAGTTCATTGGATGTCAGGGATCAAGGCCCTCATTAATGATTACAACATAACCCAGGAAGGCAGAAAGGATTCGAGGTTTGCCTCGTTTGGAGAAGGACATGGAGGGTCACTCGGAGAAACAAGACTGTGGAAGTCTGAGGGGCGTGCTCTGAGATATCCAACTATGACAGCCGTGCAGAGTTGCTGAGATCAGTTGGTCTGGGATGTTGGGTTAGAGGCTGGAAATTAAATTTTAGCAGCCGCGAGGAAATAGAAAACACGAGGCACGAGGAATCTGTTGTATGCAGGCGAACGTTTGAGTTAGAGACAGAGGAGAAGAGCATGGTGGGGTTAAATACGGGCTCTTGAGGACTCCAGAGGTCAGGTGATGAGGGTTAATGTGACACCCGCTCATGAAGTTCGTACCTCTAATCTATTACTGTCTCTTAGGCCCAGTATCTGTCTGTTTTCTTTAAAAAAAAACTTTTTTTATTTGATATTTCAGTTGATTCAAATCAGTATGTCCGTGACTCTGTTGCAAGGATCATCTTAAAATGCTATTTTAAATAAATTGATTGGGAAGGTTCGTGGCCTTCAAAGCAATCCTAACTATGTGTAGCCTGCAAATTAACGACTTGCTTCTCCATACAAATTTAGAATTCACCACTTTCACAGGGTTTCAGGATTTACCAAGGACTTTCAACAAATAGCCCTGTTAAAAATTCTTACCGAGATCATCTATAAGACGGGACACATACTGCTGTCTCCTCTCTCTCTCTCGCTTTATAACTGCTGTGACAGAGGATCAGACAAGTTCCGTCAGTAAGATAACGTCCCCAGAGCTTCAGGCAGAGACAATAATAGATATTAGGTCTTCTGAGGCCAGGTTCAAGGGGTTTTTGTAGCGCTGTGGTCTCAGCTTGCCTGGAAGCCCTGTCTCTGAGCCTTGGCTTTTTAAGTTGGGATGCTGCGGCCATCCTGTGCCTTTGGTTCCAGCCGCACCACAGGGAAGGCCCTCTGCGTCCCCTCAGCCACCGCTGTCACCAGTTGAAACATTGTCCCCAGCTGATTTTTCTCTCAGATTGGGAAAAGCCTGTTTCCTGCCAGCACATCTTGGGAAGCACAAAAAACAATGCTGTGTGCTTCTCTGATGTCATCCTCTCATTTAGGACAAGGGGAGTGCTGTACCTGCCTGCACATTGGATTTGGGATAGGTTTTGGCCATGGTCGGGACCAGTTTTCCCCTCCGAAACTCTTCAGTTAGGTGTGCAAGGGAGTCAGGAACTGTGCTTTACATAGAGGAACTCTAGGGCTCAATAGTGGTTTCAGAATGCGTGCTTAGCTGTGTTATTAAAGAACACTATGTGCATGTTACCACTCACTTAGACATGGGTAGCTTGGAGAAGTATGATACACAGAAGGGTGCAGAGCAACGATTTGAAGCATGCATTATAATCAGGAATAGTTGTTGGCAAGGCAGTGATCAATGCATCTGTGCTAGTGTGGTCTAATAGCTTACTCTGTCTCTTATCAGTTTCTCATTGCACCAAAGCCGAAGGCATTCGGAGTTTGACAGGGTTTCTTTGGTGTCAACCTATCGCCTAAGAAGTTTAAAAGGTGAAAATTTTCCTGATAATTTCTTGGAGGATCAGCAGATCTCTAGTCCCGTAAGGGTTGGCGAAAAGGACAGTGTGCTTGGGAATTAAATGACGTGCTTCAAGAGGGCTGCACTGCCTGAGCCTACATGGGCTTCCCTACCTCCAGACCTGGCAACGGTTTGGCTATGTCCTTCACATCTAATGGCGATGACTGGGTTTCCATGTCCAAGAGACACATCTTTGCAATGGCAAGTGCTGGGACAGAGAAGTCTTCATACCTGTACAATCCTCATGCCTTTCTGACCCCCTAGGAACAATTGTGTAGTCCTCCAGGAGGCTGAGGAAGTTCCTCCCTCCCTCCCTCCCTCCCTCCCTCCCTCCCTCCCTCCCTCCCTTCCTCCCTTCCTCCCTTCCTTCCTTCCGGCACAAACAGCGTTTATGGGTTCACACCAGGACCTCTGTGAACTTGCAGATTTTCTTCTCCACGTTCTTTCTGCCTGTTTCCGTAGCCCCAAGAACTGCTTCTTCTTCTGATGGTGGATCTTGGCCTTTCCCTTCTGTTTCTTCTCCACAGTGGCTGTCACTACCTGGTATTTCCACCGACCTCATGTACCAGATGCCCTAAGTAAGCAAACTTTCTGGTAGGCTTCAGTTGCACAACCTTGAGGGCGACAGGGGACCACTACCCGCCTTTTCTTGTCATAGGGTGGAAGGATCCCATCTAACACCTTGAGGTATTCCAGGGCAGCCTGGCCTCTCTTTGTCCTGGGGGCAGCATGCCTCGCACAGTGCACCAAAAAATGCGACTCAGGGCTTGGAAGTGGTAGGGGCCTCAAGAGGGGTTGGAGTTCATCTGCTTTCGGTGAAAGGTCAGATACTTTAACTTGTTTCTGTAGAAATTTCCAGAAATGTTGATGGCCCCACAGCATACAACCACCACCTTCCAGCCCAGCAGGACCTGCTTGGACATAATGGCTGCCAGGCAGCTCGGAAGATGGCCTTGGCCATACAATATTAGAACCTGGCCCTCCACCGTCTGCCTGGGATGAGGAACACATTTCTTAATTCTTATCCTTTTAAGTGTTGTCGTGAAAGAATCCATAAATGTTTGGAGATTGGATCCAAGAGTCTCAACTACCAAACTAGATTTTTTTTTCTCTTATTTTCTCTAATGTAACCAGAGGTGTCGGGATTCACAATGCTCTGAAATGAGTTACAGTTTGGATGTTGGTAGAAAAGCATTTTAGGGAGGTAATAGTATGTAAATTCCAAGTACCATCTAGTGGAAATATTCCTGAGGTGGGACTTAAATTCTGAGCTTTTAGTGCTCCATTATTTAACTTGCAGGTACATAAAAACAACTCTCTGGAGTAGTGACTAGTAACAGTCACAATAATTTCTTCACTGGGCTCATTATTATGAGTAATAATGACATTATTGATGGAACGAAGAAGACATTTTGCAAGAGCAGAAAAATGACCTCTGAGTTTGTCACTGTATACATTGCACAGTAAGTTGAACGATGAGTAGAACATTGTTAATAGAAACCTGCTTATAATGTCTGACAGTAAGGAATAAGAAACAGACCAAGCGGACCTTTGGTTGGATGGCACTGAGCCTCTCTATAAAAGACCTCATGTGACAGAGCTTAAGATAGAATCCTTTGGAAGTGCCTTGCCTTCTGTATTTCCCCTTGCTCTTGGGTTGGCTGTAAGTCTTTGAAATCGTTTCGACTTTCTCTGTCCTTGTGATTTTTCAGAGCCATCTCTTGGCGGCCTGTCCATCATTCTGACCCTCTCACTTTAGCGTACCGAACACCCGGACCTTTTCTAGATCAAACTGATCTTGTTTACCACTTATTTGACAAGTCTCACAACTCTCCATTTGCAATCATTCTTACTCAGAAGAGGGGCTCCATACTGTTCACAGTGGAGGGGATAACGTAGACTCATAGAATCTGTTCAGGAGGTGGAAGGTAGTAGCCTGGGGGGGGCATTCCTGTGGCCCTTATTTGCTTTGTTCCTCATAATGCCTCTCATTTGCATGATGTCACTCTCTCAGTCACCATCCATCGTGACCAAGTGACCATGTCCCTCAGTCACCACCCATCGTGACCAAATGACCAATTGTGGTCATTCTTATCTCCTCCCTTTCCTTAGCTTCTGTGACACTGGTGAGACTTTTCTCCCATCTGCCTCTTTGTTCTCCTTCCTCCCCCAGCCCTAAGCATTGCAGTCACCCAGGATTCCATGCTAAGCCCCCTTATTTACCTAAGTCTCCCAGCAGCTGCCAAGTTAGCATGCAGTTTCAAATATTCTCCTTGCTAACTGTCAAAGTTTTATCTCTATGAATAGATTTTTTTTTTTTTTTTGCGAGTTCCCAACCTGTATGAACTCAAGCAACTGGACAGACAACAGGGAAGACGGTGTCTCTCTGTTAAGCTCTGCTCCCCACAAAACATTCCTTCTAGTAAATAGAGTAATTGCACACACCACCTGTGCTCAAGTCACAATTATAACTACAAACTCATTCTTTTGTAATGCCTGCTGCCTGTCTGTCTGTCCCTTCCCCCTCCCTCCCCGTGGGGTGTGTGTGTGTGTGTGTGTGTGTGTGTGTGTGTGTATTGATTGAGTGTATATGTCCACATGCATGTGGGGGTCGATGGAACTCTAGCCATCTCCTTTGAGACAGGGTCTTCCACTGTCCCAGATATCACCAATCAGGCTAGGCTGGCTGGCCACCCAGCTCCTGGGGTTTAGCTGTTTGTTTCCCCAACACTAGGATTATAAA